>NC_045437.1:40373333-40454705 GCF_002776525.5 Piliocolobus tephrosceles
TATCTATCTATCTATCTATCTATCTATCTATCTATCTATCTATCTATATCTAGCTTTAACAGCCCATAAGAATCACAAGTGCCTACATTTCAGACACCATGGTAGGTTGTTAAAGAAAATAATTTGCAAAATATTTTGATACCCTGAAAATTAAAACCTTTAAAATTTAAGTAAGTTCTCAGAATGATTTGCTTTTTCAAAAACAATAAAAGATAACCCAAAAATACAGAAATGGCATTTTTAATTTAATCTGAAACTGCATGTCTTATCTTTAGTAGATGGTGTGGCAAGAAAATGTCAATCCTTTCTGAATAAGCAAAGCTGAGAGTTAGGTTCTGACTGGCAAGTTTTAATAAGCATTTAAATTGCTGCATAGTGGTTTATTAGTTGCTATTCATTTGACTGCTAATTTAAATGAAAGCTAAACAAATGGTGCTAGAGCTCAATATATACAAAGAAGTGTGATTAAAGATAGAAATGAAAGAAAATTTAAGAAGAATTATGATTAAATGATCTAAGATTAGGAGAGATAATAAATAAATTTATTTAAAAATAAATTTAAACTCTCAAAATAAAAGTTAAAAAGTTAGTTTCAAGGCACATGAAGGGAAAGGTAGATGAAAGTAATTGGTTACTTTTGTAATCTAGTAGAAATTATACTTGGAGGCAGGCAAAAAGGGAATTAAGTATAACTAGATTTCTTTTACTAGAAATGAGTGGTTCTTTGTTTTCAATATGGCTTTAGTTTCACCTTTCTATCACATGGTTATGTGGCAAATAAAAAAAATTGTAAAAATAAAATTTTAAAGGCAAGGAAATCACCACTTTTGAAAATACTGTGAAAGGATATTATACTTTCTAGAGTACATGATTTGTTGACTTTCATGGAAAGTAGCTTCTTAAGGTCAAAATAAGGGAATGTTAAAAATAAAAATAAACAGTCAGAAGGAGAAGCCAGTGGTGGCTTCACTAGTATGTGTTTTAAGCCAGATGACTCCGAGGTGTAGCCACAGCACCTGGTATAAAATGGTGCTTCATATTGTAAATATTATTAGAAAAAAAATAAAATCAATAGATACAAAACAGTATCTATGCATTTTGTAAGAAAATATATAATCTACTTTTAGCTAAAAAAATGAATATTTTGATGACTTTTAATTTTATTTGGAGTAATACTTCTCAATTTCAACATTTTTACGGAACCAGTAAGTTTTCTATTCATTTGAATGTAAAGCAAAAATACAGCAGTACTTCATAACCATTCAATAATTGTGAGGAAAAGCCTGACCTCGTGTCTTTAAAGCCAGGAGTCCTCTTTGTTCTTGAACTTTTCTGCTATATCTGGTCTGACATTTTGCTTCTATAATGACTTAGTATTCCTGGGCTTCTGACCTTTTATTCTTCTCTCATCCACAGTCTCAAACTCATACCTTGGACCTGGTACTTAATGTCACTCCTTTGAATGTTGAATTTAGTTTCTCATCTTTAGGTTCCATTTGCCCTCTCTCCTTAGACAAGGGCTAACCACTCCCATTATACACCCAGTCCCATCAAGTTTGGTTGCTTTGGCTCTGAATAAGTAAATGTAATCAAAGCAACTATTTATTTCATTTCTTGGAAATAAGCACTTTAATTTGTTTCTCCTCAGTGTGATAAATTGTACCATCATTCAGGCACTGTGGGAAGCACACTTCTAAGATGGCACCTAACAATCCTTGCCCTCCTGCATTCATATCCCTGTCTGTGAGTGTGAGCTGAACCTATGACTTGCTTCTAATGAATTACATAAGACAAACATGATGGGATGCCCTTTCTGAGATTAGGTTACAAAAGGTTATAACTTCTGTCTTGCTACTTTTTTCCTTGCTTTGATGAGTGAACTGCCACGTTGGAGAGGCCCATGTGACACAGAGGTGGGAGTGGCCCTTGGCCAACAACCAGCTGGGAGCAGAGGTCTTTTGACTAACAGCTCTCAAGAAACTGAATCCTGTTAATGGTCAATGAGTAAGCTTGGAAATAGATCCTGCCTGAGTGAGATCTTGATTGCAGCCCTGTAAGAGAGACCAAAGCAGAGAACCCAGTTAAGTAATGCTTAGATCCCTGATTCATAGAAGTACCCAGAAACTCTGTGTTGTTTTGTGCCAATAAATTCAGGGGCAATTGGTTACATAGAAATAGTGAACTAATATAGGCCATCTCTTTGTGGTTAATGAGGGGACTTGTGGCCAATAGACCCAACTGGCTAAAAGGAGAAGTTGGAATTTCAAAGAAGAGAAATTAACTATGTTTATGTTATATGCATGATTCTATGATTGAAAACTGTATCAGAGATGAGAAAAAATTTTAAAGATGGTTTAAAAAATATTGAATTCACAAATGGACTTTCTTTTTTCCACATACTGTTATGGATGATCTGAGATATCATCTGGCCTAACCAATTGGTACATAGCATCAATTTTATTACCTTATCAGTGTAGAATGTGTGTAATCATTTCTATATTTTATGATTTCCAGTAGTACTGAACTTAACTTCTCATCCTGTCATTTGGTATGGTAGGAAGATTGCCCCTAAAACATCCTTCTCCTGGTGATAAGACCTATATAATCCCTCCCCTTGAGTGTAAGGACTATGATTCCATATTGTTCTTGTGATTATGTTACATTATATAGAAATGAGATTTTTAAAAATATGTAATTAAGGTCCCTAATCAGTTGGCTCTTAGTTAATCAAAGAGAGATTATCCTGAGTAGGCCTGACTTGAGCAGACAAGCTCTTAAAAGAGGCAACAAGCTGCAACAGATATTTTCCTGTTGCTCTTACAGAAGCAAAATGCAATGTTGTAGAGAAGGCCATACGGCAAAGGAAGTCATTAATAGCTCATTAAAGTGGTGTCAACATTTATTTAAACTGAAAGCATCTGAACAATCAGCAGCAACAGAAAAAAATATTATTCAAACTTAAGCAGACCCTCCTGAAAATATAGTTGCCATTGCCTCCCCTTCTGATTGAAAAAAAGACTGACCCTTATCACCAGAAAGTGCAAATATAGCTGTCCCTAAGCATCATAAAGCCCAGTAGACCATTCCATACTTTTCCAATTAAAATCTTAACCTTTTTGTTAAGTTTAGTATGTGAGCCTTTATTTGTGGTTATTCAGGGAGTTACTCCTCACCGAGCACTCCCATCTGCATACCATGCATGCATAAATAAACCTTGCATTTTTTATGTTAATCTGTCCATTGACAGTTAGCTTACAGGCCACCAATCACTGGACCCAAGATGAAAGAGAAAAGGTTTTCCTCAAAATATAGTGGACACTAAGTAGCCTCTAGGAGCTGAGGTCTGAGCTCCTATAACTCAAGAAACCACGTTCTGTGAACAACCAACAAGCTTGCAAAAGGAACCTTAGCCGCAAAAGAGATAGCAGTCTTGGTCAGCACTCTGATTTCAGCCTGGTATCATCCTGAGCAGAGGACCCAGCTAATTCATATCCATAGTCCTTATTTACAGCAGCTATGAGAAAATTTGTATTGTTTAAGCCACTATATTTGTGGTCATTTTAATGCAACAATAGAAAACTAATACATTTGGACACTACTTAAGATCATCTGTATATGTAGTGTCATACGAGTATTACAGTATAGTTGAGACAATTAGTGTGAGTATTCTGTAATTTTTAGACTTTGTGTGTAAAGGGATATGAATGACTTGAGGCAATTACATCATTCTGATTAATGGCCCCCAGTAACTGGAAGTAAGTTAGCCTCTCTGTGTAAAAAATTGTATCTACTACTAATTCTATTTTGCAAATGTTTTCTTCAAGTAAAATGGTCTACTTTCCTGATGAAAAGAAATGCTCTTATTTTTAAACTAATGAATTGCTCCTTCAGTAAAACATTTGTCAAGCACCTGCTATAAGTGTTGTTATTATGTTAAGTATAAGATAAGCATTGTTTTCATTCTCATAAATTTACAGCTTAATATGTGATGCACATAGATAAATAATTATAGTACAGTTGGTAATGATTCTTTAGTCACTATTGCATAGCATGGGGTAGAGAGGAGAAAATGTGTGATAACTGATTATTAATATCAATGAGCTTATGCAAATAATTTTAAAAGAGCTAGACTAAATGCAAAAGTAGCCTTGCTTTTTGGGTTAAATGATAAATGGCTCTTGGGAGCCACACTAAACAAGGTAGAGAATGGGAGCATTTGCATCTGGCTAACTTTGCTTTAGTTTGTTGCTGTGGACTAGTTGGAAACTAAAAAAAAAAAAAAAAAAAAAAATTACATACAATCCTTGCCCTCAAGGGTCTTTATAATTTAATTAGGGAAGTTAGGCATAGACACAAACAAATGAATCCTTATACCAAATAGCATTCCTTCATTCTTTCAACAGACATTTACTGAGCATCAGCTGTGTTCAAGGCACTTATAATTAGGCAGTGGAAGTTAAAGACAGTCGATTTGGATGTGGAAGGAAAATGTGCACTTCTATTTTTATTTATATATTTATCTTAAAATAATAAAAATTAAACATTAATAACATTTTACATATGTATTGCCACTGTCACCTCCAGGATAGTCAAATACTATATTCAGTACTCAAGGTATTTTTTTTTAAAAGTGGGAATTCCACTGCCCTTGAATGGTACCCTCGTTCATTTGATCAGATTGTGCTGTATTGCAGTTTGCTGTAATATCCTGGCTGGTTAAGTAGACTTTAGACTTGCAGAGTTTAATTATCCAAGCACTCCCAAAATAGACATGTGATTTTAGAAGTTTTTTCTTTTTCATAAAAAAGGTCCAGACTAAAGATAATTCAATTAAGTAAATAAGAAATATAAAACTGACACCTATACTTTTATTATGAGCTTTTCATTAGTCATATTACTGTATTATAATTTTAGCTAACAGAAGGACAACCAAAATAATATGAAATTACCAAGACTATCTGATATGTGGATTCACTTTTACTATTAACTATGAACTTCACCCTACATACGTATCATGTTTTGTAATACCAGTTCATAATAGAATAATAACACTACAATAATAAATGTTTTAAAATAACATATATTTTATACTTTATTAGTATAGTAATGCTTGTATAATTTATATGTAAATGTATTTATATTATTTATACATATACAACACACTCATAAAATTAATGGATAAATATACTTCTATAATAGTTTCTTGCTTGATTTTTTTTTTTTTTTAGTTGATAGGAAGTCCTCTGATTTAGTCCACTGGAATGATTAGACTGGAGGAACTAAGTACAAATGACTTGAATCAGAAAATACTGGAGACAGAGAAACCAGTTAAAGCCTATTGACGTGCTAGTGATTTGAGATATAGAGCGTCTCTGTGAAATAAAACGTACTGAAAATCTTCAGCCCTCAGTGCTTCTCCCCATGTTACAAGATACAGATACTGGCATCAGAAAACACCACAAAATGAATACCATTCTTTACTCCTTCCTTGCTTCCCAAATCCCTACTGGGAAGTAACATTTAGCAGTGTGAAAGTAATTAAGCAGAATACCTCCTTCCTCCAGATACTAACACAGATGCATAAGAAGACATAGCTGAATTTCTGAGCAACAGGTGTTAACTTACAAAGCACAAGGTAAGCTGTACTGTGTTCTTTGCAATTGAAGTCAAATATCCCAACATGAGAAGAGCCTCTCTGCATATAGACAAAGATAACCAACTGTAGCTAAAGGCTCCCATGTACTTTCAGTACTCAAAATAGTCATACATCTGGGCATTCTGCCAGTCAACACCATGTTTGCTGTTGATGTTGGTAATAGTAACCATCAGAAACTTCAGGAAGTGAAAGAAGATCTCCCATAGAAAAGGAAATCATGGTCAATATAATTTTTGTGATCAATTTGTATTTCTTTTAAATTTTCTAAATGCCTAAAAATACACACATCATATATATTTTACATGGTAACTTTCAGTTAACTAGAATTTTTTACATTGACATGTTCCTTTTTAAATTATTATTATTGAAGAATAATGTACAGACAATAAAATGCATTCATTTTAAGTATACAATTCTGTGAGTTTGATAAATGTATGCATCCAAGTAATTGCCACCACAATCAAGATACAGCACATTTCCACCACAAAGGTCATCCCTTGTGACCCTTTGTAGCAAATTCCCCCTATCCACCCCGAGATCCAGGCAACCACTAATCTGCTATATATCACTTTAAGTTAGTTTTGACTTCTCTATAATTCCATATAAATGAAATATACAATATGTACTTTCTTCAGTCTGGCTTCTTTTCCTTAGAGTATATATTTTAAGATTCAGCCTATGTTGTTGTGTGTATCAGTAGTTTTTTTTCTTTTTGCTGTGAAATCATATTCCAACTGTATTCCACCATTTGCATACATCACAATTAATTTAACCATTCATTAGTTTTTGAGCATTTGGGTGGTTTCCATTGCTGACTATTCTGAACAAAACTGTTCATTGCTGAACATTTTTTCTCTGGAAACATTTCTCTTTCATTATTATTGCACAAGTCCAAGGAGCAGAATTGCTAGGGTAAATAGTATTTGTTTTACATTATAAGAAATTGATAAATTTATCAAAGAGATTGTCTCATTTTATATTTCCTCAAGCAATGTATCAGAGTTCCAGTTACTCCACAAGGTACCAATGCTTTGTAATGTCAGTCTTTTTAGTATTAGTCATTTGAGTGGTTGTACACTGGTATCTCATAGTGGTTTTAATTTTCTAATATCTGACAAGTAAAGATGTTAAGAATCTTTCTGAGAGACAGGCAGAGCAAGAGGGTGGAATAGAAGGCTCCACCAATCGTTCTCCATGCAAGGACACCAAGTAGTTAACAACTATCTACATAGAAAAAAAAAATCTTCATAAGAACCAAAAATCAGATGAGCACTCACAGTACTGGGTTTTAACTTCATATTGTTGAGAGAGGCTCTGAAGAAATAGAAAAAACAGTCCTGAATTGCTGATGCCACTTTTCCCTACCCTGGTGGCAGTGGCCTGGTACAGAGAATATCTCTGGGTACTGGGGGAGGAAGAACACAGCAATTGTGAGGCATTGAACTCCATGTTGTCCTGTTACAGCAGAAATGAAAATTGGACAAAAATCAGGTGATGCTCGCCAAGGGAGCATTTAAAACAGCCCTAGTCAGAGGGAGAATTGGAGATACCAGTGGTCCAAACTTAAGTGCCTGCAAACCTCAGTACTGAGGGCTACAGCACTCTGAGCCTCCAAGTAAACTTGAAAGGCAGTCTAGACCATAAGTACTGCAATTCAGGCAAGTCCTAGAGCTGAATTCAGCCCAGAGACAGTGGACTGAGGGGGAACATGACACACAGAAACATCAGTCGAGGAAGCCAAAAAAGTGCTGTTTTCACCCCTCCCCTAACCCCAGGCTGCACAGCTTGAGGCTCCAAAAGAGACCCCTTCCTTGCTCTTGAGAAAACGAAAGGGAAGAGTTGAGAGGAGTTTGTCTTGCATCTTGGATACCAGCTCAGCCACAGCAGGATAGGACACCAGTCAGAGTCATGAGGTCCCCATTTCAGCCCTAGTTCCCAGATGACATTTCTAGACACACCCTGGGCCAGAAGGGAACCTGCTGCCTTGAAGAAAGAGACGTAGTTCTGCCAGCATTCATCGCCTACTAAATGAAGAGCCCTTGGACCCCAAGTAAACAGCAGTAATACCCAGCTACTACATCAAGGGCTTTGGTTGAGCCACTGAGACTTGCTGGCTTCAAGTGAGTCTTAGCACATTACCTACCACCTGTGGTGGCTACTGGGCAAACTCCTTACTCTTGAGAAAAGCAAAGGGGATTTTGTCTTGCACCTTACGTGCCAGCAAAGCCACAGTGGGATAGAGCACCAAGAGGGTTCTTGGGGTCCTCGATTTCAGGACTTGACTCTTGAACAGCATTTATGGACATGCCCTGGATCAAAGGGAGCCCATTTTCCTGAAGGGTGAATCCCAGGCCAGGCAGCATCCACCACAAGCTGACTTAAGTGAACTTGGGCCTTAAGAGAACACCAGCAATAGTGTAGCAGTACTCCTCATGGCCTGGGGTGGTGGTGGTGGCTATGGATGAGGCTACTCTTCCTTTGGAAAAGAGAGGGAAGAGTGGCAAGGACTGCATTTTGTAGTTTGAATGCCAGCTCAGCTGCAACACAGTAAAACACAAGGTAGACCTGTAAGGTTTTTGACTGTAGTCTCTGACTCTCGGACAGCACTTCTGGACTCACCCAGGGCCTGGAGTACCTCTCTGCTCTGAAGGGAAGGACACAAGCCTGGCTGGCTTTGCCACCTGCTGATTGTACAGCCCCAGGGCATTGAGTGAACATAGGCAGTAGCCAGGGAGTGGTTACAGCCAGTGTTTTTCTGAGTTCATGTCTGACCCAGCACAGTTATAATAGTGGTTGCCACAGAGCTTTTTCTGTCACTTCACTCCCAGCTTTAGGTGGCTCAGAACGGAGAGAGAGAGACTGTGTATATTTGGGATAAAGTAAGAGAAGAGAACAAAAGTCTCTGCCTGATAATCCAGAGAATTAACCTGGATTTGAACCAAGACAATCAAGGTGATGCCTCTACAAGTCTGTAGGAATCACAGTGTTACTGGGCTTGGGGTGCTCCCTAAAGCAGATATCACTTAGATCACAATACCAAAGGCCTTTTCAGTATCTAGAAAACCTCCCCAAAAAGGATGGCTACAAATAAGCCCAGACAGTGAAGACTACAATAAATACCTAACTGCTTAATGCCTGGACACTAAAGAATATCTACTAGCATAAACATCATCCAGGAAAACTTGACCTCACTAAATTAACTAAATAAGGCACCAGGGACTAATCCTGGAGAAATAGAGATATGTGGCCTTTCAGATAGAGAATTCAAAATAGCTGTGTTGAGGAAACTCGAATAAATTCAAGATAACACAGAGATGAAATTCAGAATTCTATCAGATAAATTCAACAAAGACATTGAAATAATTAAAAATAATCAAGCTGAAATTCTGAAGCTGAAAAATGTAATTGGTATGCTAAAGAATGCATTGAGATCCTTTAATAACAGAATTAATCAAGCAGACTAAATAACTAGTGAGCTTGAAGACAGGCTACTTGAAAGCATACAGCCAGAAAGGGAAAAAAAGAATAAAAACAATGAAGCACTTAAACAGAATCTAGAAGATAGTGCCAAAAGGGCAAATCTAAGATTTATCGACCTTGAAGGGAAACTGGAGAAAGACATAGGGGTAGAAAGTTTATTCAAAGGGATAATAACAGAGAACTTTCCAAACCTAGAGAAAGAGATCAATATCCAAATACAAGAAGATTATAAAACACCAATCAGACTTAACCCAAAGAAGACTACCTCAAGACATTTAGTCATCAGTTTCCAAAGGCCATGGATAAAGAAGGGCTCCTAAAAGTGCCAAGAAAAAAAATAAATAACATGAAATGGAGCTCCAATACATCTGGCAGCAGACTTTTTAGTGGAAACCTCACAGGCCAGGAGAGAGTGGCATAACATATTTAAAGTGCTGAAGGGAAAATCTTTTACCCTAGAAGAGTATATCTGGCAAAAAATATTCTTCAAACATGAAGCAGAAATGGAGACTTTCCCAAACAAACAAAAGGTGAAATTTAATCCACACCAGACGCACCCTAGAAGAAATATTAAAAAGAGTCCTTCAAACAGAAAGAAAAGGACATTAATGAGCAATAACTTATCATCTGAAGGTACAAAACTCACTGGTGGCTGGGCATGGTGGCTCGTGCCTGTAATCCCAGCACTTTGGGAGGCCGAGGTGGGTGGATCATGAGGTTGGGTGGATCATGAGGTTAGGTGATCAAGACCATCCTGGCTAACATGGTGAAACTCTGCCTCTACTAAAAATACACACACAGACACACACACACAAAAATAGCTGGGCATGGTGGCAGGCGCCTGTAGTCCCAGCTACTCAGGAGGCTGAGGCAGGAGAATGGCATGAACCTGGGAGGCAGAGCTTGCAGTGAGCTGAGACTGCACCACTACACTCCAGCCTGGGTGACAGAGTGAGATTCCGGGAAAAAAAAAAAAAAAAAAAAAAAAAACCTCCCTGGTAATAGTAAATATGACAGATAAACACAGAATACTGTAAAACTGTCACTGTGGTGTATAAACTGCTCTTATCCTAAGTAAAAAAACTAAATGATGAACCAATGAAAAATAATAACTACAATAATGTTTCAAGACATAGACAGTACAATAAAATATAAATAGAAACAACAAAAAGTTAAAAAGCAGGGAGACAAAATTAAGATAGAGTTTTTATTAGTTTTCTTTCTGCTTGTTTGTTTATGCAAGTTGTGTTAAGTTGTGTATGAGGTTAAAATAATGGGTTATAAGATAGCATTGGTAAGCCTCATGGTAACCTGAAACCAGAAAAAGGAATACATAAAAAATAAATACAATGAATACATAAAAAATAAAAAGCAAGAAAAATTAAAACACATTATCAGAAAAAATAAAACACATTATCAGAAAAAATCACCTTCACTAGAGGAAGACCAAAGGGAAAAAGGAAAGTAGAGAAGACCATAAAATAATCAGAAAACAAATAACAAAATGGCAGTAGTAAGTTCTTACTTATCAATAATAATATTGACTGTAAATGGGGTAAACTCTGCAATCAAAAGACATAGATTGGTTAAATGAATGGAAAAACAAGATCTGTTGATCTGTTGCCTACAAGAAACACACTTTACCTATAAAGACCACACAGACTGAAAATAAAGGGATGGAGAAAGATATTCCATGCCAATGGAAACAAAAGAAAAGAAGCAGGAATAGCTATAGTTATATTAGACAAAATGGATTTCAAGACAAAAACTAACAGAAGAGACAAAGAAAGTCACTATATAATGATAAAAGTGTTAATTTCACAAGAGTATACAAACTATATAACAATTTTAACTATATATGCACCCAACAGTGGATAACCTAGATATGAACAGGAAATATTATCAGAGCTAAAGAAAGATATAGGCCCCAATACAGTAATAGCTGGAGACTTCAATACCACACTTTCAGCATTGGACAGATCTTCCAGACAGAAAATCAACAAGGAAACTTGTTGGACTTCATCTGCACCATAGACCAAATGGATCTAATATTTACAGAACATTTTATCCATGAGCTGAAGAATACATATTCTTTTCCTCAGCACATGGATATATATATTATCAAGAATATCTCATATGTTAGGTCACAAAACATATCTTAAAACATTCAAAACCCATTTAAATAATATCAAGCATCTTCTCTGACCACAGTGGAATAAAATTTGATTTTAATAACAAGATGAATTTGGGAAACTATACAAATACACAGAAATTTAAGAATATGCTTCTGAATGATCAGTGTATCAATGAAGACATTAAAAAGGAGATTGAAAAATTTATTGAAACAAATGATAATGGAAACACAATATACCAAAACCTATGGGATATAGCAAAATTAGTACTAAGATGGAAATTTATAGCTATAAGTGCCTACATCAAAACAAGGAAAAACTTCAAATAAATAATCTAATAATCTTAAAGAACTAGAAAAGTATGAAAAAACAAAACCCATAATTAGTAGAAGAAATAATAAACGTCAGAGCAGAAATAGATGAAATGAGAAAACAATACAAAATATCAATGAAACAAAAAGTTGATTTTTGAAAAGTTAAACAAAATTGAAAAACCTTTAGCCAACAATGAAAAAAGGAGAGACTATCTAAATAAAATTAGAAATAAAAAAGGAAACATTATAATTGATATTATGGAAATTCAAAGGCTCATTAGCAGCTACTATGAACAATTATATGTCAATAAATTGGAAAATACAGATGAAGTGGACAAATGCCTAGATACATTCAACCTAGCAAGATTGAACCAAAAGAAATCCACAACCTGAACAGACCAGTAAGAAGTAATGAGATTGAAGCTGTGATAAAATGTCTCCCACTAAAGAAAAGCTTAGGACCTGATGGTTTCACTGCTGAATTCTACCAAATATTTAAAGAATAACTAATACCAATCTGATTCAAACTCTTCTGAAAAATAAGGAGGGGGGAAAATTTCCAAACTCATTCTATGAGACAAGCATACCCTGATACTAAAATCAGGCAAAGACCCATCAAAAAAAAAAAAAAAAAAACCCACACACACAAAACAAAACAAAAAAACACAAGTACAGGCCAATATATCTGATGAATATTGATGCAAAAATTCTCAGCAAAATACTAGGAGACTGAATTCAACAATACATTAGAAAGATCATTCACCATGACTGAAATGGTTTGACTGTGTCCCCTCCTAAATCTTATGACAAATTTTAATTCCCAATGTTAGGGAAGGAACTTGGTGAGAGGTGATTAGATTATGGTGGTAGATTTCCTCCTTGCTGTTCTCATGGTAGTATGTGAGTTCTCAACAGATCTGGTTGTTTAAAAGTGTATAGCACTTCCCCCTTCTCTCTCTCCTGCTCCACCATGGTAAGACATGCTTGATTCCCCTTCACCTTCCACAATGATTGTAAGTTTCCTGAGGCCTCCCAGCCATGCTTCATTTACAGCACGTGGAACTGTGAGTCAATTAAACCTCTTTTCTTCATAAATTACCCAGTCTCAGGTAGTTTTCTTTATAGCAATGTGAGAATGGACTAATACAGAAAATTAGTACCAGAGAAGTAGGGCACTGCTATAAAGATACCTGAAAATGTGGAAGCCACCTTAGAACTGGATAATGGGCTGAGCTTAGAACAGTTTGGCGGGATCAGAAGAAAACAGGAAGATGAGAGAAAGTTTGGAACTTTCTAGAGATGTGTTGGATTGTTGTGATCAAAATGCTGATAGTAAAGTCCAAGCTGAGGTGGTCCATATGGAGATGAGGAACTTATTGAAAACTGGAGTAAAGCTCACACTTGCTATGCTTTAGCAAAGATACTGGCAGCATTGTGCCTCTGCTCTAGAGATCTGTGGACCTCTGAACTTGAGAAAGACTATTTAAAATATCTGGCAGGAGAAATTTCTAAGCAGCAAAGCACTCCAGATGTGGCCTTGCTGCTTCTAAAAGCCTGCAATCATTTGCATAAACAAAGAAATGACCTGAAACTATAACTTATATTTAAAAGGAATGCAGAGTATAAAAGTTTGGAAAATTTGCAGCCCAACCATGCAGTAGAAAAGGAAAACCCATTTTCTGGTGAAGAATTCAAGGCTGCATACATTTGCATAAGAAGAGCCGAATGCTAATAGCCAAAGCAATGGGGAAAATATTTCAAGGACATTTCAGAGACCTTTGTGGCAGTCCCTCCCATCAGAGGCCTATGAGGGAAACATGGTTTCCTGGGCCAGGTCCAGGACCCTGCTGCTCTGTGCAGTCTTGGGACATGCAGCCCTGTATCCCAGCTGCCCCAGCTCTAGCCATGGTTACAAGGGGCCTAGTTACAGCTTGGGACATTGCTTCAGAGGGTGCAAGCCCCAAGCCTTGGTGGCTTCTACATGGTTTAGGGCCTTCAGGTGCACAGGAGGCAAGAGTGGAGGTTTGGAAGCCTCTCCCTAGATTTCAGAGGATGTATGAAAACACTCGGATGTACAGGCAGAAGTCTGCTGCAGGGGTAGAGCCCTCCATATGAGGGCAGTGAAGAGGGGAAATGTGGGGTTGGAGCCACCACACAGAGTCCCCACTGGAGCACTGCCTAGTGGAGCTGTGAGAAGAGGGACACCATCCTCCAGCCCCCAGAATGGTAGATCCACTGATAGCTTGCAATGTGTGCCTGGAAAAGCCACAGTCACTCAATGCCAGCTTGTAAAAGCAGCCATGAGGGTTGTACTCTGCAGAGTCAGAGACTTTCTACCTTTGGCTTTACTAAAAAGGTTTACTTTGTGAAGAGGATATAAAATGCATTTCTATAAGAATTTTCAATATCACTTTAGGGGTTCTTTTAAAACTAAAAAGAAGATTAGAAAAGAGGAACTCTTAAAATAGCTATTCTATAAGCCTAAATAAACATCTTAATAATTTAAGTTTTATTTTTAAAAAATCAAAGACAATATATGTTTGCTTAATAAAGAAAAATGGTACATAGAGTCAGGTATCAAAATGTATTAACTTCCAAGTTGGGCTCTTCCAAGCAAATGTCTCATATAAATTGGCCTTTAGATTAAAATACATTAAGCAATGGAGTGCACTGAAAGCATCATTGAAAGAATTGTTGGAAGAATAGGCTCAAATTTACACTCAGTAACTCACTGTTTAATACTTGAGAATCACCAAAACTTCTGTCTCCAGTTTTCTAGTTTGGTTAATTAAAATACCTTTCACACCTACTTTACAGGACTCTTATAAGGAACAAGCAGAACCGTGTTAATGAAAGTCCCATAAAAGTACTGTAATACTTAAAATTCCTTATTTTATTTTCTTATGGTATAACTTGTCACAAACATCTATTCACCTGAGAATAAAAAAAAAAATCACCTACACAAATGCACATTAGGATAGCTATGCAAGCTCATAAGGAAGAAGGGCAAGGAAGGAAATGATTTAAGTTGCAGAATTTAGGTTTGTAAATATTAATAAAAATAAGAATATTATCTACCATTTGTCTAAGATTTTATAAATATGGAACAATAAAAACTGCTTCATCCTTTATTGCTTTGAGCAGCATCTAAAGATTTATATTCTGCTATATTAATAAAACTTGTATATGATATATAGTAAGTATGAATCTTTTGCCATTTAATATCTTTCCAGTATTATTTATAGAAGTTTTTGGAATTAACTTCTGGTTGGTCTCTCAGTTTAGCCATAATCCCGTTTCAAATTCTACAAAATTATAGGTTTAATAAACATCAAAGACAATGTAGCAAGTCAATTTCATCTGTGACCCTTCAAACCAAGAAGGCCCCAGTGTGCTGAGGTTTGACATGCTGTGAATGTTCAATTCCGTTATCCATATCCTGACCTTGGAACTCAGGCTTTGACTCAGTCAAAATAAGAACTGCTTCTCTCCTTGTTTTGGCAGAGCACTGAGCTTGCTTGTGACAACACTATGTGTTAGTACATCATGTTTTCTTCTCCTTGTCTGTTCTATTTCTGTTTTGACTCAATGCTTTCTGGCAGTAGACTTTCTACATATATAATACCTCCATACCTTTTTGTGATAATAGGGCCAACACTATGGTTGTTGGGAAGCAAACATACCTTCCACCTATGAACCAAAAAGATGCTGCTGGACGAAGATATATAAGGGTAGCTTTGTTGTTAGAGGTCTTTTTCTAGGATAGAAGAAAGACAAGTGGCAGTATTTCTACTTTCCATGGGAAGAGATGGAATTCTGGAGTGAAGCTTACCCTCTTGTCTTCCCATATGAAAGTCTTTATCTTAGTCTCTTTGGAAACCAACATGTATTTCCTCCTTTGTACCAAAATCTTTTTTTTACTCATAGTTGTCTTTTTCCTGAATTCACATTCATATCGTCTACCATTCCTCCTATCAAGTAATAATTGTTATTGGATGTTACTACGAACACTTGTTATGTTCACTAAATTGTTTTTCTGTCTTTATATCTTGCTGTATACCTGCAGTCTCTCATGTACACACACTTGATTTTAAGCTAGATTATAAGCTTCCTAACAGAGAAAAAAAAAAAAAAAAAAAAAAAAAAAAAAAAAAAAACCCTATGCCTTATAATTCCCTGTTCCCACTGCTGCATCTTGCTGTATTAATATAAAAATACTTGATTCAAATCAATGCGTCCATTGTTCACGTGAGATATGCTACAAAAGTGAGAGAACTACATCCACTAATAACATTTTTTACCAATTAGGCAATCATTGGTCCATTTTTTTTTTTTTTTTTTTTTTTTTTTTTTTTTTTTACCATTTCCATTCAAATTCTCAGATTAGTCTAGTTAGTCTGCCTCTCTCTTCTCCAACTTTGGTTCCATCTTTAACCCACTGTAATAAGGTTATCACTATTGTAACTCATATAAAACCCCAGCAAAATGCCATTGATGACTACTAAAGAAAATTGACCAGTCACTTTCTTGACTTCATTCTTAAGTCTCCGCACAAAGCTTGGGAGACATAAGTTTATTCTATTAAACAAACAAATAAGTGAATCCTGCTCAGCCTTTCTGGAACATTTGATACAGCTATGCTTCCTTCTTGAAATACTTTCCTCCTTCGGCTTTTGAGACATGGATCTTTCCTAGATTTTCTTGTCTTTCTGTGATTGTCCTTTACTGCCTCCTGTCCTTCCAACTCCCAAATGAAGGTTAACACCTTCATTTCACTTCACCCAATGCTCTATTCAAGACTTCAACTTGCTTCATACTTTTTCCTTGGGTGATATCATCCATTTCTTTAGTCTCTTTTGCCTTTATATAGATGCATCAAATATTGATACCATCTAATTTGAACTGCATTTTAGAGCCCCTGTGTGCCTACCTGACAACTAAATTTTATTGTTCCATGGGTACTATAAGCTTACATGTCCCAAACAGACTTTAGTATCTTCCCCTTTAAATCTGCTCCTTTTTGTTTGTCCTCTATCATATTTCCTTTTCTCATCATCCTTCTATCTCATCCTTGGGTTCATCTTCAACTCTTGCTTGCCCTTCAAATCTTACACTCAATCAGTCTTCAAGTTGTACTGTGTCACGGTACATACTGTGTAGACACATAAATACTCTCTCTCCAAATCCTCTCTCAGATTTTTTATGTTCTCTTCCATTCCATTGACAGCAGTCTGGCTTCCTGTGGGGTCCACTGAAATAGCTTTCAGGTACTGCTTTGATTCAATCCTCTGTAGCTTTCCCTTCATCCCAGCTGCCACCATTCAACGCTCCTCTATGGCCATTACCCTGACTCACCCTCTAGAATGGATTTAATCTTAGGGAAAAGATATATAATTATTTTCCAGCCCAATACATTGGCATTTGTTAAAAAGTTCCTTTTGCTTTTTGTCTCATTTTCATTAATAAGACTTTTGACTTGGTAATGTATTTAGTATTCAACTCGCCTAAAGGAACATTTGCTTTTATAGCCCCCTACCACCCTATCACTAAATGCTAGACTGGTAGCTGGAGCCTGGTCATCTGCTGAGTCTGCCTGCCTGTCAGTATGTTTTTCATATCACTGTCTTAAGAATTCTAAGCTAGCACCATTTCGTGTTGCCTTGCATCAAATCCCTAAGCATGGCCCTTTGTGTGGACTCTGACCTTGAGAGGTTTCAAATCTGGCTGATGATATGTGGGAATCTTGACTTCAGTACATGGTCCTCCATGCAGTTGGATAGGAGTGCTTCATTCCTGATAGTACTGAGAAAAAATAAAATCTACTCTTGGTTTGTAACTGAGGAGATAAAACACATGGATTATGAAAATAATATTAAATTTCAAAATACTTTTACTTGGTTTGGAAGATAATCAATTCAAATCGTGACTACATGATAATCAATATGACAAGAAAAAAAATTTCAAAATTTACTCACTTGATTCTTACCTGACGGCTAACAATTAATCTCATTTTTTGCTTACCATTGGATTAAACTTATCAGTTATTTGGACTTTTGGAGACAAAGACCAGCCATTGAACAGTAAGGATCACTTTTTTTTTTTCCTGGCATATAATTTTGCCTCAGTCCTCCAGCTCATGATTGGGTCTTTATGAACAACCCAAGAGATTTTATGTCAATACAGACAATGCACAATATGCATCACAAACTACAAGACTTCTAGAATTGAACAGAGCATTAAAAACCACAGACTTGTAACTTAATATGTATATTTCATTTGATATACTAAATGAATAGGAAATATATTTTTTAATATTAAACCCAAAATAGCTCATGGAACAGTAAGTTTAATCCTTTTCTAAAGAAAGCATCAAACTGGTCATGCTGTGATTTCTCTTTGGGCAAATCTGTATCTTTCATGTTGTGTAAAGCCTCTTCCTCAGTACATCTTATAGACAGTGAGCTCGTGTAAAGAAGGTTGGTTTCCTTATTTAAGTCTTTTGATCCAGGATTCAAGATGCTAAATTTGAGAAGTCCTATTTTACTGATGACTTTGAGGAGTAGGGAAGTTCAGTATTCATCACAATTTTTATCAACTTGCTGGGTCATTTCTTTAAACCAGTAGATGAGCTGACAACAAATCATTTAACGGCATCAATATTCAGATTATTCAGATCAAGAGGCAGAAAAAAAAAAGAGCTGGCTCCCATTGCCATCCATGGTGAAACTATTAAGCCTCTTTTTTCATATGAATTTATTTTTAAAGATTATTAGCAGGGCTGCCAGGAAAAGAATTATAAGAGACCCAGGTATTACCAATGCTGCTCTTTCAAGGCCCACACTTTGAATGTGAAGTATTAAGGTAATACAGACATCTTCTTGCTCATCAACTACTCATTACATTGCCTTCTTTCCTGAGCCCTGAGTTTCCTGTGCTTCCCCTCTCAGTCATTATCTTTTCTGACACACACACACACACACACACGCATATACACAAACACACATACATATTGACACACATACATCTGCTTATCTGATCTGAGTTATGATTATATGAAGACATTCTAAGTTTTGAGAGATGTCACAACATCTGTGTTGTTTGTTGAATACTTTCCTGTCACATATTAAAAAATCTGAACTAAACCTTTTTTAAAACACAAACAGATTGACGAACATTTATTAAGAAGTTTTATGGTTAATTTTATTTTAACAAACTGAGGTTATTTATTTATTAATACTCATAAGAAGAACTCTGGAAGTCAATCAGCACATCTTTATTAAGAAGTCAAACACAAGTCTGTGGCCATAAGAATAAGGTGTCGCATAAGTAAGTCTAATTCCTCTTACCCTTGAGGCCACCAAGTTACACTTTCAAATGTATATATTTCTAGATTTGTAACGATCACCCTTCCAGATGTAGTGAGTCAGGAAGAAGGATGAATCAAGGATGACTAAATAATAAGAAAGATGGGGGAGGAAAGTGTCCATAAGAGGGATGTGGCAAAAATGAGGAAGAAAAATAGCAGATTTTATTAACACTATTGCCTTGGCTATTTTAGCAGAACACAGGGAAGAATTCAAAAAGGACATGTCTGTTGGCAAACAACTGGGGAGAGAACCAGAAGCGAACCCAGTTGCTGTGGCATTATTTTGCCTTAGCCTCCGAAGAGCCTGGACAGCCCAAGGAGGACAAGACAGTCTTGACCTAAGGGAAAGATGTGCTTTATCTACAAGAAAACATTAAAAAAATCTGTTTTGTACAGGAAACTGTCTGGTTCTTTTCCTATTCACTGCCCCCAAAGATGACCTATGAAGTTGGAGAAATTGGATCTTGGGAGCCTTGAGCAGCCTTTAGCCAAGGGTGCTAAGGTCACAGAATGGATCACTCTCCCTTTGCTGGCGGGGCTCCAGCCACAGCAGGCTTTTTGGAGCTTATCAAATAGATTAAGCTCATTTCAGTTTAGCCCCTGCACTTGCTAATCCCACTGCCTGCGATACTCTGCCCCTCGTTGTGTGCACGGCTGGCACCTTTTCATTCAAGTCTCAGCTTAAATGTCATCTTCTTAAATAAACTGTCTCATATCTAAAGTACCTAACTAATCCAACCCTCCTCTGCTGCCTGTCAGTCTGTATCACATGATCTAGTGACATTTCCTTCATAGCGTTTATTACTAACTTCAAGTTTAATTTTATTTAGTTGCGTATTTGCTTGTTGTCTAGCTTTCCCCACCAGCATTTAAATTCCGTGAGAATTAGTATAGAATCTGTCTTGTTCGCTATTGTGCCCTCAACAAAAGGCACTGCCACTAGTACATGAATGATGTTCCATAAATATTTGTTGTGTGAAATAATATCTTTTCATTTCACTAAACCTCAACATCCTCATCTATAAATAGGACTGATATCACTACTTATAAACACAAATTATGCAGACAGTATTCAAGAAGTATTAGCTTTTATTATCACCATGAATTATAATTTCTACATTATTAACACTGAGAACTAAGTGCCTGGCACATAGTAGGTTTTAACCAAATGAATGAATGAATGAATAAGAATTATACTGAGAGATTACAAACAACATGGTTGTCATAAGTTCTCAGAACTAACTCAAAGAAAATACTGCCACAGCCTCTGGAGTACTTTAGATAGATTAATGTCTTCTAAAGCCCCCTCCTTTTATTTATCTTTTTTCTTTTTTTTTGAAAGGGAGTCTTACTCTGTTGCCCAGGTTGGAGTGCAGTGGCATGATCTCAGCTCACTGCAGCATCTGCCTCCCAGGTTCAAGCTATTCTCCTGTCTCAGCCTCCTGAGTATCTGGGACTACAGGCGTGCACCCCTACGCCTGGCTAATTTTTTTGTGTTTTTAGTAGAGACGGGGTTTCACCATGTTGGCCCCGATGGTCTTGATCTCCTGACCTTGTGATCTGCCCACCTCAGCCTCCAAAAGTGCTGGGATTACAGGTGTGAGCTGCCGTGCCCATCCCCCGGCTCCTTTTATGATTCCCTGGACTGTGAGTTTCCTGCACCAGATGTCACAATGCCAAGCCCTGCCAATTCTGGAAGGTTCTGCTCCTTACACACATGTCATTTCAGATTCTTACTATTACTGTATATTCTGATATCCAGGCTCAGAACTGACAGCTGTCCTTCTACCCAGGCCACATAAAGGAGGCTCAAGTGTAGGGCACCTCACTCTATGACCACCTTTTTTCCCAGCCGTTTTATCCTTGTGACAGGGACCTAAAACCGAGCATCAAGAGCAACCTTTGAAAGAGAAGCAAACATAAGTTAGTGCCATATAGAGGTAACATGCAGCATAAGAAAAGAAAGTTGGGAAAGGAAATGTGGTTGCCACACAGTCAGCCACATTTTCCCTATTCCTCTGTAGCAGCTAATTGTATAAGATGTTGATATCTTTTTTTATGCCACCTTCTCCCCTGATTTCTGCACTGGATCCTCCCGATGGTGGCAAACACTGCAGTTTGGGGCAATCTTGAATATATGTAACCGCAAGAGCAGCTCTGCTTGTGTGGGCAGACAGAACATATAGCCTGGGCAAGTAGGGGAGGGCAGATTAGATAAAACCAAGTCCATATCACTAAAACCAACTGTTCTGAAAGACAATAACTCGATTGTGTTTTTCCTCTAAGAAGAAAACAAACATAAAACATGGCAAATAAACAGTCTAATTATTAAGTTCTCTTAGATTTGAGAGCCAAGAAGGCCTCTGAAGCCTGTTTACCTTTGTTCTTGTATGTCTGGCACTATTTGTTTTCCTTTTATGAATAAAGAAAATCTGAAATAACACAACATTACCCTTAATCATGTTTGTGCTACAGAAATAACATCTCCTTGAAATACCAGCCTTTGATTCTATGATGCCCTCACCAAACATTGCTTCTTGCCAATAGCTAGATCTTTTCTTTATCAAAGAAGTGTTTGAGGGTTGGGGATTATTTCTTTTGTTGTTGTTGTTATTATTATTATTATTATTATTATTATACTTTAAGTTCTAGGGTACATGTGCACAACATGCAGGTTTGTTGCATATATATATATATGTGCCATGTTGGTGTGCTGCACCCATTAACTCATCGTTTACATTAGGCATATCTCCTAATGCTATCCCTCCTCCCTCCCCCGACCCCACCACAGGCCCTGGTGTGTGATGTTCCCCTTCCTGTGTCCAAGTGTTCTCATTGTTCAGTTTCCACCTACGAGTGAGAACATGCGGTATTTGGTTTTTTGTCCTTGCGATAGTTTGCTGAGAATGATGGTTTCCAGCTTTATCCATGTCCCTAAAAAGGATATGAACTCATCCTTTTTTATGGCTGCATAGTATTCCATGGTGTATATGTGCCACATTTTCTTAATCCAGCCTATCATTGATGGACATTTGGGTTGGTTCCAAGTCTTTGCTATTGTGAATAGTGCCACAATAAACATACATGTGCATGTGTCTTTATAGCAGCATGATTTATAATCCTTTAGGTATATACCCAGTAATGGGATGGCTGGGTCAAATGATATTTCTAGTTCTAGATACTTGAGGAATCACCACACTGTCTTCCAACAATGGTTGAACTAGTTTACAGTCCCACTAACAGTGTAAAAGTGTAGGATGGCGATCATTAGAAAGTCAGGAAACAACAGGTGCTGGAAGGGATTATTTCTTTGCTCTTCCTTACAGTCTCCCTTTCTCGTCCTCTAGCCTTGGGACTTGAGATCTGGATATGTAGATAATATATTTCCTTTTGCTCTCCAATCTCACAGCAGAGCTGGGATAATAAGAAATGTTTATAAAGCTGGCACAAACAGACAAACTGGTTTCTAAAAACTAGAAGGTAGGCACCAAGTTGAGCCCATCATAAGATGATTCTGAATGGTATCACCTTCGTGCTACATGATATTTGGTCCTATAAATTTTACACAGCATACAAACATTCCCAAACTCCTTACTCCAAATATATTTATAAAGCATTACTTTTGTAATAATTTTGGTCATATAGAGTATTGATCATGGAGAGATATATATACCCATATTGATATCCATATATATCTACATATATATCCCTATCTATCTATCTCTCTGTATGTATGTATGTATAGCTGCATTTAGAGCACACACAGACACAAACGCATCTTTAACAATCGTTTTACTTCTTAAGAACATTTTTTAGGCCTTTTAATGCACCGAACTATTTATATTGTCTTCTGATAGGAACTGTTTAGACTTGATTCAAATCGTGGTCCAATTTATACTCTATATTCTTACTCATGTTTGGTCTCTTTAGGAAAAAATATATATCAAATGCATTGGGTTACAACATCAAGGTTTTTCCATAGTATTACATAGTCTTCAAACATTGTTTAAATGATTGCACTGTGCTGAATATACTAATAAATACTTTAACAATTCCTTTATAAGTATGTGTTTATGAGTTACCTCTTTTGTTAATTATACTGAAATGAAACTCTTCCTATATCTTCTATAATAAATTCTCAGAAATTCAATAGTCTCATTTATTAGGAGGTGACTTAATACTCTTTCTTTACTTTTACTTAATTATTTCTTCCTGTCTTTTCTCAGATTTGTGTACCTAACCTAAAAGAAGTAAAGGACATGAGAGCTGTTAGTGGGAAATTATAGTGGCAATGTGCTCCTTTGCCACTCGCCCTTGATAATGAACTTCTAATCACATACTGTTTTCAGTCTGCACCCTTCGCCTCTGAAGACAGGCATTTCTTGTTTCAGCCTTAATGTCTCGCATCCTTATGTTATCTTCTATTGTGTCAGCCTCTACTTCTTATCTGTAGTCACTCAAGGTCTCACCTCAAAGATCCCCCTAATGCGAAAAGGACTTGATATTGTCTGGATTTGGTGACACACCATTTAGAGTATACACAGACACAAACACATCTCTAACAGTGTTTTACTTCTTAAGGAAAATTTTAAAGCCTTTCTTTATATTCAACTATTTGTACTGTCTTCTGGTAGGAACTGTTAAGACTAGATTTAAATTGTGATCAAATTTGCATTCTAATTCCTACTCATGTTTGTCTCTTAAGGATAAAAGAAGTAACGACATGACAGCAAGTAATTTTCCAATGATCTTAAGTTGAGATCAAAACAAAACAAAAAATAATAATAAACTCTGCCATTTATTGTATTACACTTACTGGAGTTTATGTTTAACTTGGGAGTTACCAGTAGTTCATAGCAGATTGCAAATAATTTTTTTAAATTGCCTACTTACAAGTTACTTATTTTTCTACAAACCAAACAAATACTTTGCAAGTGAATGATGCCAAGATTAGATCATGAAAGTCATACATTTTGTGGAACACAGAGAAAGGATGGCTGTGAGCTGGCTCAATTGCAGTGTCAAGCTAGTCAAAGCAAGAAGAAATATTAGAACCATTTTGTTTCTGCACTGAACTTGGAAGAGTCATTTCAAATCAAATGAGCAAACATGCATTGAACACCTGCAATGCAAAAAGAAATTTGCTAAACACTATGATAAATGTAAAAATAAATATCACCACTTCTGGCCCCAAAAAACTCAAACCTATTAAATTTGTGAATGTTTTCAAAACAATGGTCCTTGCCTTTAGGCACTTTAAATGAAAAGTTCTGGCCAATCCTGCCAAAGAGACTGTTATTCCACTTTTCCATTATTTGTTTCTAACAATCAACGTGCTTGAATTACAGGAGATATGGGTTAACTGGATTAGCTTCTTGATCATAAAAGTGTTTCTATTTTATCATTAGTTTAGGCAATGGTCATCACACTTATGAAGTGAAAGGAGGGTTTTTAATCTACCAGTATGAGTAGGCTTTGATTCTCAGTACAATAAAAAGCACCTATATTCTGCACCTTAAAATATGATAAACTAGAGTTTAAAAAAAATTCTCCCATAAGATGCAAATATACGTTTTAAATATTTATTTTTTAAAATGCACCGCTGAGCTGGTAAGAACACAAGGGCAATTTTCAAGGGTCAAAACCAAACCAAGGAGCAGACAGAATCCAGGTGGGTAAGGCAGACCTGAAGCCTTGGAGGTTCTGATGATATTTACTGATACAAAAACCTAGGACTTTTGAGTTTTTTTAGATACACGATAGAAAGGCCTGGACCTGATCAAGCAGTA
The DNA here is from genome assembly GCF_002776525.5 of Piliocolobus tephrosceles. Classification (NCBI taxonomy): domain Eukaryota; kingdom Metazoa; phylum Chordata; class Mammalia; order Primates; family Cercopithecidae; genus Piliocolobus; species Piliocolobus tephrosceles. The sequence goes on from NC_045437.1 coordinate 40,398,071, forward strand.
TTCACATAAAGCTAAGACCTGCATGCTGTACTATACTATAGCCCAATGAAACTGAGGCTTCCATACCATCCAAAAGAAGTTTTCAAAGTAACTTGTCTGTCTTAGCCTTGGCTCTTGATTGGCATGGGGGAAGAGAGAGAGTAGGCTTTTTAAAATTATTTTTTATATTTTTTGAGATGGAATTTCACTCTTGTTGCCCAAGCTGGAGTGCAACGGCGCAATCTTGGCTCACCACAACCTCCGCCTCCCAAGTAGCTGGGATTACAGGCATGCGCCACCACACTCGGCTAATTTTGCAGTTTTAGTAGAGAGAGGGTTTCCCCATGTTGGTCAGGCATCATTTTTGATGGGAAAAGAGACATATCTAATTAAGAAAGACAATTCTACTGTGGTCTTTAATTGTATTGTGAATATTTTATTTCTTTACCTGTATGATGAATATGAGGGTGATTATTATATTAATTTGTATGTCTCTAATATCTCTGAATCAAATGAAAAAGCATAAGTATCCTGTTACAAATACAGTAGTTATCCCTTATTTGCAGTTTTGCCTTCTGCAATTTCAGTTACCCATGCTCAACCACGGCCCAAAAATGTTAAATGGAAAATTCCAGAAGTAAACAACTTGTAAGTTTTAAATTGTGCACCATTCTGGGTAGCATGATGAAATCTCCTGCCAGGGACATGAGTCATCCCTTTGTCCAGTGTATTCCCACAGTCTACACTACCCACTCTTTAGTCATTTAGAAGCCATCTCAGTTATCAGATCAACTGTCCAGGTGTCACAGGACTTGTGTTTAAATAACTCTTATTTTATGTAATAATGGCCTGAAAGCTCATGAATAATGATGCTGATATACTGTTATAATTGGTCCATTTTATTATTAGTTGTTAATTTCTTATTGTGTCTCATTTATAAATTAAACTTTATCACAGGTACGTAGGTATAGGAAAAAACATACTATATGTAGGGTTTGGTACTATCCATAATTTCAGGTATCCACTGGGGATCTTGGAATGTATTCCCTATGGATAAGGGGAATTGTAAAACCAAAGATAGAGATTATTTTTAGATTAAAAAATTCAAGGTATAGTTAATGAAATAACAGGTAAGATTAGAATTCCAGCCTCTCAACTCCTAATCCCCTGCTCTTTCTGTACTTTTTAAAAAGAGTGTTTCAATTCAAGACATCCCAGAAGTTTTGTATTTTACTGTGGGATGTGGCTGAGCCTGCAGTCTCAAGAGTAAGTCATTTGCAGGAAACCTTGTCTCAGATTGGCAAATACTCTGTGGGCTCTTTGGAATAGCTCCAAAACAGGCCATCCGCTTTGGTACATCTTTGAATACGGTATTCATCCTGGATCTAGATTAGAAAATCCACTAAGAAATGATTATCTGGTGTTGGGGTGAAATTTATTGACAGATCCATATGTTTTCTCTGACTATTCAGTTCACAATGACCTTGCCCATTTCTGAATTCTGAGAGCACTTATTATGCATCCTAATCACTTAGATACTTGGTTCTATTCTGCATTTAGTAGGTATATAGGTTATATCCTCAATGTGACTCAAAGTTTTCCCAAAAAAGAGCTTTATTTTGCAGTCCTTGCATTACCAAGAAAATTTAGAACAGGAAGGGATATTATTATCTGCTTGAAACTTCTTATACTACATTTGAGGTGATTTGCCCCTATAAAGTGATTTGCCCCAAATCACACAGTGTATCTGTCAGAGTGTTAAAACATGACACAACCCAATTAGGATAATTCAAGGAGAGTTGATTTATAATGGGACTGTTTGGATAGAGTGTAGGGAAACTACATATTATAATGTAGTGCCTCAAGGCTAGTAACAGGTAACTATTGCCACTCTTAACTGATAAGAATCAGGAGTGTTTCAGAAACTGGAAGGAGATGGCTATAATGAAGACACCTTGAGAGGAACAAGGATCTTCAGTAAGGGAACTCAGACATCCCCAAACAAGCTCAAAGAGGGCGATTAGGAGGAATAAATACCCTGACATCACTTTCCCATATCCACTCTGGTTACTTCCATTGGTCAAACCCAATTGTAACCTTGAGAACAAAGAAGCCCATTGATAAATCCTATAATAGTTACCCTTCTGGAGCCAAGGGCAAGGTGAAGAAGAGTGAGGATATCTAGAAGGAAAAAGAGACCATATCTAGGACATTTAGGTTTGGCTGGAATAGAGGTTTCCTAACTCCAACTTCACTTTCAATCGGACGTAATCCTTACGTTGCTCAAAAAGTGCTTAATGAATTGAGCTAAGTTTAAATTGACTGAAAACTGCCAAACCAGAAGGAAAGTCTGTGTACCTAATGTTGAGCCAGGTCCCAGTGAGGGGAGGTCTCAGACCATCTCCTACTTTCAGAATTGGAATCAGATCCCAGAACTGTACTCAGAAGCAGATGGGAAGCCAGTGTAGTGCCCAGGGCCAAGTGAGTAAATGTTCCAAGCAACCAGACCCACTCAGCATCCTCTTTTGCTAAACACTGACACAACCCAGCATATGGCAGGCTGGACACTGTGTGATGTGTAGGACCAGAGCCAAAGATAGAGCTGGGCTGGATTAAAAGAGACATGTTAGTTTTCAGAATTTGAGAGTTAGAGATGTGGCAGGTTGAGAACATTCAAAAACCATCATATCCTTTTGCCCATGCCCCAGTTAGATGTGAAACTGAACTTCAGAAGGCAAGAGTGGGATTGAAGGCAGCTTTTCTACACCTCCACGTAGGAGAGCCGCAGAGTACAAAAGATGAGGAATTCACCTTTAGTGAGGGTGAAAAGTTTGCAACCAGGAATGAGAAACCAGTTAATCCAATATGAACAAAAGATTCTTCCCCAAACCAATCATTAGACTGAAAACACTGGCGTTCATGGACCAAGATGAGAACAATGGTGAGGACATTTAAGGTTAATCTAGTAGAGGATTCTCTTCTTCTCAAATCTGTGGCACTAACATGTCTATTATTCCTCTTACATATCCCTTGCTGAGCTATTATGATAATCAAGTTAAACACTGAAATAGCACTTTGTAAATCATAGGGCTTCCTACATGACATTTCTTACTATTACCTATTGACAGCTGCCTAAGGGTCCCAGGAAGAGAGACCTGTTTCCACCCCTCACTTTGGCCACTATCCTGGAGGATGGTTCCGTTGCTAAAGCCTACATTACAAAGAGAGTTTTGCCATTGCCATTGGGTGGATGAGGTGATGGAGAGTGTCTTCTCAGGAGCCCCGGCTGATTTTTGGGTCAGCCTTCTCCTTTTCATTCCAGGAATTAGGAGCCAGAAGCAGATGAAACTTGACTAACTACCAAGAGAGGATAGAGGAGGCTGTTCGGTCAAAATGGGGAAAAGTGCTTTCTTGCTGCTTATTCTACCCAGCAAGGCAAGAAGATAGACCCAGTTACTGAAGAATCAATAGAAGCGGGGCAATCAGGTCTCTGGGAAATCCTTGGAGAAATCTCAAGGGAGGAAAGAAAATCCTGGAAGAGAATAATACATTTATATTAGCTACACTTTGATTAGCAGCTAATTGTTGCAAATGAATTTACTGAGCTTTTCCCTGATGATTAGGAGAGTGCTGCCATCACAAAGCTGTTAAGCCATGGTATAGGGCTGCGCTGAGCAAACCTGGAGGATGGGACTTTCCCAAGGAACCAGGTATACTTGGGCAAAAATAACCAAGGATATCCCAGGAGGTCAGCCAGAGAAACGTGCCCACTGTGGGCCTGAGGGGGTGCCTATGTTGAATTGGCCAAGCTGACTGAGCGGGTTGTTGGAGATTTGGATGTATGGGCTAAAGAAAACAGACTATCCTCATGTGTTGTCTTATTTCACTACTTACTAACAGTATGGAATTATCTATATATTAGTTTTAAGAATTCAAATGTCATATTAAGTTTTCTGAAATCAAATTCTATTAAATAATACAACAAAACATGTAATTGTCTCTTCGTTAGGGGAAAAAATTTGTCCAGGATTGCTTAGGATATTATGGTTTTCAAACTGCAATATATAGGTATGTGGCAGTGCAGTGATCTAGAAGCCAATGCAATATGCATGGCATATATTTTTGGAACATAAATTTTATCTAATATTTGAAAGAGAAAGAAATTATTTTCATTTAAAACACACACACACACAAGTGCATTAACAAGAGGAGGTCAAAATTATCTTTTGTTTTTAAGATAAAACATGAGGCTTCAAATAATTTTCTTCCTTGTAGCAAGCTACTTTAAATAACACAGACCCACACACCTGGGGTCTGCTCTTCATATACAGCTATTATGAGTACTTAGGTAAGAAATTCTGGTGACACACAGCCTTATGTGAAAGCAGAGGGATAAGAAGTAGAAACAGCTGTAAGGTCTTTTACAAACCTAGAAGCTGAAGACAAAAAAACACAGGAGTCATATTAAGTTTTTGTGTAAGCTTTATTTAATATTTAACATTTGTATGGCAATATCCTGGATACTGAGGCAAAGCTAAAACTGAATGGTATATAATTCAGTTGCAAGTCTTCCAGTTTATGAATCAACCCACATTAAGTGGAGTAGTGTAGTTCTTGCCTCCATCTCTTCTTCCTGCCACACTGCCCTCCCCACACTGCCTTCCATCCCAGATATGAACTGAAAACACATTCACTCACAAACTATCCTAATTGTTTGTTATTCCAACAGTGACACTGAATCAGTCATCATTTTTGAGAAGAGTATAACCCCCAAATATTTTGTCATTGCCTATGATTTACAATGAAATTATGATCTGTTCCACCTCAGAAGGTTACATTGTTCATCACAAAAGGCACCTTGTAAATGGAAAACAGTAGGGGTCAGAGAGAGGCCAAGGCTGAACAGCAGGCAGCTGGGTGCTCTGCATTGCACTGTATTGGAGAAGTGACTGAGGCTACAGCCCTTGATTGTAAACAGTGGGTTTTACTTTATGTTATTATTAGTTCCCTCTTCTCACTTGGTATATGTTAGAAACATGAAAGTTGAAAATTTGGCAGAAGCAGGGGGTGGGAACGAAAGGTAATAATGTTAAGGAAAAATGCCTTCTAACTGAAGAGAAAATAGGGAGATGTAGCCAGCAGCAAGAGAATCCCTCCCTTTCCAGTTTGGCTCAAGATTTTATAGCTACAAATCTTCCTCAAATCAAAGCTTCTTATCATCAGGAATTCCAAGGTTTCATGATAATAAAGGACCTCACAAAAAATACTATGCAAGATATTCTTTATTTGGAATAATTTCCTGGAGTATTCAAATCAAAGTGCTAGCGGAACATTTCAGAGATTTCCTAGGATATGATAGTGTTTTTCCAATAGAAAACAACATATCATATGGCAAGTCAGTCACATCTTCATATGCCAAGACATGGTTGAAGTTTTCAGAAAACGGTAGATAGCATTTCTGCTCCATGTTAGCCATGAAGTAATAATAATAATAAAAAAAAATACTGAGGTTTTTCCCCCAGAGATAGCTAAGCAAAATCTTATTTCTTAGAATGATACAATTCGATTGTCCACTGAATGATTTCACACCAATGGCCATACTGGAGAAAATGACATGCATTCTAGAATTAGATTGCCCCAGTCCCACTACTTCTTAGTTATGTGACAACAGGTTAAATTCTTTAATCTCTTTGTGCCTGAGTTTCTTTAGCTGTAAAATAGGGAAAAGACTATAGACCAACCTCACTCAATAGGTTGTTGTGATGATTAAATGAGGTGATATGTGGAAAACACTTAGCACTGTGCTTAAGTGTCAAATAATTAATTATTATGATTATGATTATTGTTAGAAAAATATTTCTCTGATATTTCACAGCATGCACCTTTAGTAACTAAATAATTCCATGTTAGAGGTACATAGTCTTTCCTTTTTCCCATTTCCCATAATTGCTTATCTATTTTTATTTTAAAATTTTAATTATTCTCTGTCGAATGTGTTGTAGCTATAATATGCTTCCAACCTTTTCAAAAAGTTTACAGGGTATAAATTATAAATAAAAATCAAGACAATGATTAGACCTCTATCAAGTATCTCATCTATGAGTTTTTAAATGGACTACTTTTATGTCTATATTCTACCCACACAAAAAGAAAGAACTCCTAAATATATATTAACTAGAGAGTGAAACAAAAGGGAATAGAAGAAAATTGATACATGTCTTTAAATTGGTCTTATTTGAAATGAATCTATTGTGCTTGTTTAACTTTTCCTCAGCCCAGAAATGCACATCTTTTAGAGTCATAGAGTTATTATAGAAATCCAAGTCCAAGCTAGGCAAAAACCCATGATCTGTAGTAGCATAAATTCAGTGTTCCTCATCCCTCCAAAACAACCAACTTTAGATGCTGCATAAAACAAGATTATAATAATCACGTTTTCTTTTAGGAATGTAACAGTGACATCAAAAGATGCAAAGGAATCAAACTGTCAGGGCCTACTTCCAAACCCCTTCCCCTCTTAGCTAGAAAACATGTTACATCTCTCAGACTGGGATTCTGCCAAATCTGCCATGCTTAGCAGTCTTAATTCCTTCTGCTTCTCAGTGACAAGCGGCACCTCCAATGCTTGTAGAGAGAATTTATCTTTGCATGGCAGGATAATCGCATACAATAAGCCAGGACATGAAACACAGATACAAAATGGCATGATTTCAGCATTTTTAGTCTTTCCTCCACCCCCTAACTTTATCACATCACCTTTGCATTGTCTGCAAGTTCTTGGTTGTCGTCACTATGCTAATTCTTCTGGGCAGCTTCTCTCTGCAATCATGTGACCATATAACTCCATTATATGAGGCTACAGATAATAAAATGCTACTATTTATTGACACTCAGGGATATTTTTCCTCTGCATTTCCCGCATTCTTTTAGTAATGATAACAGGCATCTTTGTGTTCTTTGTGAATTTAAAGAGAGTCCTTTTCATTGTGAAATAGAATACCAGGTTAGGTAGTTGGTAGATACACTTTATCAGCTTAAGGAATCTCTCTTCTATTCTTAATTTTCTAAAAAATATTAATTTTGTTAAAAAATTATGAATGGTTGTTGAATATTATCAAATACCTTTCCTATATTTGTGAGGTGATCAAATTATTTTTTTCTTTTTTTTCTGTTAATATGGTGAGTAACATTAATAGATATTCTAATTTTAAACTACTCTTGCATTCTTGGCAGAAACCCTATCTGACTTTGATTTATTATTTTATCTTCTTCCAGAACAGTTTATATGAAAAATGGGTTGTATGTGCTTTGATAGTTTGGTAGATTATGCTGAAAATACACTTTGGTCTACATGTTGTGTTTTGTGGTTAGAATAAAGTATTTTTATGCTTACTTATTACAAGCCTTTTGAATTTTCTGTTTCTAGTTGAGTCATTCTCAGCTAAGTTCTAGTTTTAAAAAATATTAAGTTTTTCAAGTGTATTGGCACAAAGTAGTTCATGGAATTCTCATAAAATTCTGCTGCATCAGTAGTTATGGCCTTCATTTCTAGAATGATTATTTTTATATTCTCATTTTTTCATCAATTTTTCCACAGATTAGTCTATTTTATTAGAAGAAATAGATTTTAATTTTGTTGACTCCATATTTTCTGATTTGGATTTAATCCATTTTTGCTCTCACCATTTTTTTTCTCCTTTATTGACTTTTGATCTTTCCCTACCTTTATTGAGATATTTTTGAAAAATAAAAACTGTATATATTTAAGGTGCACAACCTGATGTTTCGATACATTGTGAAATAATCACAATCAACTGATTAAAATATCCATCACCTCACATAGCTACCATTATCTTTCTTTTGTGTGTGTTTGGTGAGAATACTTAAGACCAACTCTTCAAGCACATTTCAAATATACAATATAGTATGTTAACTATACTCACACTGCTATACATTAGATCTCCAGAAATTATTTGTCTTGCAAATTTCAAACTTTCTACCTTTTGACCAACATCTCTCCATTCCCCTTCCCCTAACCCCCAGCAACTATTCACAATAGCCAATATATGGGTTTAATTTCCTTTTTATTTTTCTAACTTTTGGGTTAGATGATTATATTATTACTTTACACATTTTCTTTCTAATATATACATAAAAGGTTGTGAATTTCTGGCCGGGCGCCCTGGCTCACATCTGTAATCCCAGCACTTTGGGAGGCCAAGCGGGCAGATCACCTGAGGTCAGGATTTCGAGACCAGCCTCAACATGGAGAAACCCCGTCTCTACTAAAAATACAAAATTAGCCAGGCATGGTGGTGCATGCCTGTAATCCCAGCTACGCTGGAGGCTGGGGCAGGATCATTGTTTGAACCTGGGAGGCGGAGGTTGTGGTGAGCAAAGATTGTGCCACTGCACTCCAGTCTGGGCAACAAAAGTGAAACTCCATCTCAAAAAAAAAAAAAAAAAAAGTTGTGAATTTCACTCTAAGAACCAGTTTAGTTTCATGATGTTTTGATATCTACTTTTACTGTCCCTTATTTTTTCTTTGATGCAAGAAATACTGCAATTTTTGACTTCCTTAATTTTTAAATTATTTTTCTATATTTTTATTTATGCTACTTTTTGCATTATAAATAAGGAACTTGTTGTATATGTGTTAATTAGTATTTGTTGAGATTTGCTATGTGACATAACATGCAATTAATATTTAAATATGCTTCAAGTGTTTTGAGAAAAATGAGTGTCTTTTGATTTGGGGAAGCAGGATTTTATGTTCTATATTATCATCAAACTTGTTTATTGCCTTGTCAAATCATACTAATTTCCTAACTTTATGATCTAGCACACAATATGAGAATTAAGGTAGAAATAGTTCTCAACTAAAATTGTGGATTTTAGTTATTAAAATGCAATAAGCTTTTACTTTATATATTTTGAGACTATTTTGGTAGTTGTATGCAGCTTTAGAGTTCTTAGAGCTGTTAAATACTTGGTAAATCTTTTAATCATTGTATAGTAATAATCTTTCTCTTGTTATAATGCCTTTTGCATCATAGTTTGTGTGATATTAATATAACTATACCAAATTTCTATTAGTATTTGCTTAGAATATCTTTCCCTCCCTTTACTTTCAAACTTTTTGTGTTTTTATGATTCCAGTGGGTCTCATATAATATAAAAGTGAATCTGTCTCTTGTCTTTGTTTTTCTTTCTGAAATAGACTTGCAGAACAGTTTTAAGTTCCCAGAAAAATTGAGCATCAGGTGCACAGATTTGCCGTGTACTTGTTTCCCCAACACATGCACAATCTTTCCCATTATCAATATCCTCACCAGAGTGGTACATTTGTTACAAGTGATGAACCTATATTGACACATTATCATCACCCAAAGTCCATAGTTTACCTTAGCGTTTTCTCTTTGTATTGTACATTCTATGGGTTTGGACAAATGTATGATGACATTTATCTACCACTATAGTATCATACAGTTTCACTGCCCTAAAAATCCTCTGTGCTCTGTCTACTCATCCATTTCTCCTTTCTAACCCCTGGCCAACACTGATCTTTTTACTGTTTTCATAATTTTGTCTTTTTTAAAATGTCACATAGTTGGAGTTAAAAAGTATGAAGGCTTTTTGTACTGGCTTCTTTACCTTAGTAATATGCATCTAAGTTTCTTCAATGTGTTTTCATAGCTTGATAGCTCATTTCTTTTTAGCAGTGAATAATATTTTATCGTCTAGATGTACCACAGTTTACTTTGTTGCTTCCAAATTTGGGCAATTATGAATAAAGCTGCTATAAACATCCATGCACAGGTTTTTGTGTTAACATAAGTTTTCAGTATCTTTGGGTAAATGCTGTGGAATGTGATTGCTGCATTGTATGATAAGAGTATGTTTAGTTTTGGGAAAAACTGCCCTGCTGTCTTTCAAAGTGGCTGTTCCATTTTGCATTCCCACCAGCAATGAATGAGAGCTCCTGTTGCTCCACATCTTCAATACTTGGTATTGTTAGTGTTCTGGATTTGGGTCATTCTAATAGGTATGTAGTGGTATCTCATTGTTGTTTTAATTTACATTTTTCTGACTTATGATGTGGAGCATCTTTTCATATGCTTATTTTCAATCTGTGTAGCTTCTTTGGTGAGGGGTGGGTTAAGGCCTTTGGCTCATTTATTTTAATAGAGTTGTTTCTTAATTGTATTTAATTTATTTCTATTAATTGTATCAATGAATTTGAATTTATTCTTACCATCTCATTTATGCTTTCCAATTGCCATATGTTTTTCTTTCTTATTTTATTCTTTTCTGCCTACTTCTGTATTAATTGCGCCTGTTTTATTTCTCTTTTTTACTTCTACTGGCTTGGGAAGGTATACATTTTAGTTCTATTTTTAGTCTTTATTCTTCATGTGTTAACAAAGCTACTTAGTTTGACCATCTAAATGTAATGTTTTTACCCTTTTCTTGAAAAACATAATGATATTATTAAAATAATTATCCCCTTCCACCATCATGTTATTATTGTCTAGAATTTTATTTCTACTTTGCTTTTAATTCTCTGCCCAAATGAACTATCAAGCCTTACAGTTCATATTCATTAGATTTACACACATATTTATTAATTCATTTGCTTACCATTACTTCTTGTATCCCATTCCTTCTTAGTTTTCTTCTTTTTAAGGTAGTTTATCTGATGAGGATTGCTGAGTAATCAGTTCTCTCAGTTTTTATTTTTTCTGAAAATGTCTTTATTTTGTGCTCATTTAATAATAATCTATCTAAATAGAGAATTCTAGAATGACTATTATTGGTATCAGTATTTCACAGGTACATTTTACTCTTTCTGATCACTAATGATTTTGAGAATTCTGCTAATTGATTTTATCCTCAATAAACTATCAATCTCTCCTTTCTTGTTGCTATTAAGACTTTTCCCTTCGCTGATTTGCAATTACACTACGTTTCCATGTAGATTTATTTTTTGTTTTCCTTGTCAGTGTCCATGGGAGTTATTCAATATGACAATTCATGTTGCTAATTAAATCTGGAAAAATTTCAGACATGATTTCTTTCAATATTACCCACTCCCTATCTTGTTTCTTTTTTGCAAATCCTATCAGCTTTACTCATGACTCTTATCCTCTAGTTTGTATTCCATCCCTTTCCCTCAGAGTTAGAGTCTGGTTAGTTTTCTCAGCTCTGTTTTCTAGTTCATTAAATTTCTTCAACTGTGTCTAATCTGCTATTTACCCAGTTCACTGTATTTTAAATTCAGTGAAGAAGACTTGCATATATAGAAGTTTTTAAAACTATTTTTAGTATTTTCTTTATCCTTTCAAGTGACACTTTACTCTTTCCTTTGGCTTCTAAGCATTATTTTACTCTCCTGAATAATTTTATGTACACTTATGTGAATGTCTGTATTAGATGTTTTATCTATTAATTCAAGTTTTGTGGTTGCTAATCTTCCAGCAGACTTATCATTCTGCTGCCTAATATTCACAGAACACAGTTTCCACATATGTTCTAGAACTTTTTGTTGGGAGGTCATTTTAAGTAAGCATTGCTTTTAAGGAAATCTTGACTTCCATTTCTGCCGGACTCTGGGTGGTTGAACTGTTGCTTTCAAACAGTATGACATTTCCTTCTTCCATTCACTCCACAAGTATCATTCACATGGGAACAACTCTTATGTTAATTTCTCAGCCTACAATTGAAGCAACATTAGCAAGAATAAATTTGAGCCCCAGCACCATCAAAGGCATATGGAAAATATATTTTTTAATGTAATCAAAATCAGAACAGAAACAAACACCTTGTATTTCTACCAAAATAGGTGAATACATTTAGTCCCTCTTAGGGTAGCCACCTTTTAAGTTTCCCATCTCTAATGAGGCATCTCAGTTCCCATTTCCCACTTACTTTGTGACTTCTTTGAGTCCCTCAACTTGTGCTGTCCCCCTGGGAAGGCATTAAAACCTAAACTTTGTCTCTCTTCCCACACCTTGTACCCCAACTGTCATGGAGTCAATGAAAGCCAGTTCCTCTGACTTTCAGATCCCTTTCTGCCTCTAACACACAGGAATTTCTCTATCTTTCTTATAAGCTCAGATATGTATTAAAAATATTATTTCAACCAGTATCTCTTGGTATTTATTATGTACTGAATTGTGTTCCCCCTCAAATTCATATGTTGAAGTTCTAACCCCCCAGTACCTCAGAATAGAGTCTTTAAAGAGGTGATTAAGTTAAAATGAGGGTTTTTTTCCCCCTTAGGGTGAACCCTAATCCAATCTGTCATGATAAGAAGAGGAAATTTGGACACAAAAACAGACACCAGGGGTGTGTGTACACAGAGAAAAGACCACGCGAGGACACAGAGAGGTCTGCAAAGCAAGGAGAGAAGCCTCAGAAGAAACAAAACCAGCCAACCCCCTCATCTTGGACTTGTAGCTTCCAGAATTGTGAGGAAATAAATTTCTGTTTTAAAGCCACTCCGTTTTTGTTATTTTGATATGGCAGCCCTAGCACATTAATAGTGTTTTACCACAAAAGTCTCCAACTTAAAAGTTTTCAAAAACTTTCTCAACTCTTAAAATCAGTCCCTTCATTTTCCCTATTTCCACCTCATTAACACTTAGTGAATTTTTCCACACAGAGAAAATGTTTTATAGAAGCTTTATGCACTGTTAAAAAACAAATGGATGCTGAGGAAAGGTGGTTTAACAAAATAATTTCACAGTAAAAATAAATAGGATGAGGTAAAACTATGGCCAGTTTTAGCCATAGAATATTTCAAAGACTCCCTGAGTCCAGATTATTTCCAGATACTGGAATAGTCAGACTACAGACTGAGTTGAAGGAATTGGAAGACAGGGCATCTATTTTGAAGACATGTTGCTTCCTGGAAGGTTTCTGAATATTTATACCGCCCAGAATGTATCCAAGAAGCCCAACTTTGGGAGCACTAAACTCTCAAAGGAGAAATCACCCATCCTATCAGGTTAAGCATATTGTCAATCACTAAAACAAAAATGAAAATTTGTACCACCAAGAGAAGTCATTGGCTCCATGATCTGTTTCATTCCAATGTTTGCTTACAAAGGACAAAGTGATCTTCCAATAAAGTCAGAAATGGATGAGACTGAAAACTCTTCAGAATAGGACAAAGACAACTCTGCTACTGGGGATGGGGGAAGGGCACATTCAGTATCAGGAGATTCTCTGCTATGAGGGGAATCAGGGGAGGGAGGGAGAGAAGGCGGAGGAGAGAGAGACATTAATAATGTTATATTGTATTACCTTAGCAATATACCTGATACAATTGAATTGCAAAGATTGATTAAACAGGACTATAAGCCAAATTAAGGAAAATCTTATGGATTTGTGTCTTATAGGATTGGGATTTCTACATCACTGAATTCATGTCCAAAATCATCTTGAATGTGGATATGTATTAATATGATTTCAAATAAAAAAGGCACAGTCGGTTTATTGGAAATGGATGCTATGCTTTAGGAAGTAAATGCTCTCGAAAGAGAAAAAGAAAGAAATACAGAAATATGATAAGGAGGGAGGATGGAAAGAAGATTAAAAGGAATGAGGAAGGAAGGAATTCAGATCTGAGACAGTTTTGTAAGGGATAACATCTATTCACACCCAAACTAATTTAAAAATCTATAGGTCATTTGAAGAGTCAGATAAGGTATAGTTTTAACTTATGTTTAGTGTTCTTATTTAGCACCAATTAAAGTATTATATTTTTAGAAAAATATTCAGCTTCTAACCAACCTTGATGCCTCTGGAAACACCTATTTACATAGCAGAGCAAAGCAAATGCCAAAGATGAAGCCTGGTGCCAAGTTACCAAAGCATCTCCCAATGATCTAAAACAAAAGGGCAAATGAGTTTGAACCCTAGCTTTGCTACTTGCTAGATGTGAAAGCTTGAACAAGTTGCTTAACCTCTCTGTGCCTTAGTTGCATCAACTCCATCATAGTAATCATAATAGCACCTATCCCACAGGGTAGTCATTAATTGAATGAGTGTTATTTGTAAAGCACTTTTAACAGTTTCTAGTATATAGAAAATGCTATATAACTGTATATAAATATAGTAAATACATATATTTTATTAATTTGCTTTCCATGAGAAAGGAATGAGCTCAAGAAAAAGAGGAATTGAATAGTTGCTTGGAACCCTGATAGGGTTAGATTATAAAGCCAAAATTTCCAGGGTTAAATATGAAACAACACTAATTCAATTTATTGAAAATAACTGTAGCTTGAAGGAACAAAAATTTCCGTATCTTCTTCTGAGATCAGGGCTTAATGAGGCAGAGAATATTTAGGAAAGACACAAAATGCTTCACAAGCATGGTTGGGGTTTCACTTGCCTCTCTTCTTGGGCCTTCATCTGTCCAGAATCAACTTCAAAAACGTGGAAGGGAATTCTGTGACCCAGTGTAAGCGCTCATGCCTAGGGAACTGATTATTTAGTGTCCTTCCCTAGTTTCTCTTCTGAATCCTTTCCAGGGGTCAGAGTAGTAATTAGGGCTGGCATAATTTGAGGATATAAATTATTCAAAAGCTTTTGAGGGAAATAAAAATTTTAAATTATAGATACTATTCTTTAAAAGTTATTGCCAATTATAAAGAAAATAGAAAAGTCACAATGAAAAATAGGAGAATTTTGATTCCTGAAACTTCTGTACCCACAGCCCATCAAAATGCTTCCATCTGCTGCTTATCCAAACTAATTTGGAACAGTATTCTCTCCCAGCTTTGAGCTGACCAATTGGTCATCCTCTAATGGGGTATTTGACCAAATTGTCTTGGAAACATGTGAGAAAGGAATTCTTTACTGCGAAACTTATTATATAATGAGCACAAATCACCTAGCAGATGCACAGAATGTCAGAGTTAGAGAGGATCCACGCCAGTTTTCTGGGCTGACCTCATCAGTCTCCATTTATACAGGGATTTCATCTCTAACTGACGATGTTTCTAAATGCCAAGCACTAGATTTTGGAATATCACTTAAAATTTTGTTTAATTAAAAAGTGGTAATAGATAGAACCATGGGCCTATTCTCTGGTTTGAATAGGAATGAGAACTTTTTAAAATTTACATTCTCTGAATATACATTAGAGGTTGTGCTAAGAGTTTGCAAAGGTAAAAGACACATTAAGTATGCAATATTTTTGATGTTTTGACTTACACCTTCTTACATATTACTTAGTGATGACTTTTGTGTTAGGTTACAGATTCATTCATACAACACAATCACTTTCATGATGAATTTGTCCTAAATTTTCATGCCAAAGTAGATCACTTCATAGACAGGTTCCAAAAATTATGAACATGAATTGGGAGGGAAAATACTCACTAGATATTACATTATATAGCTGTTTGCTTATGTACATGTATATATATTTCACCTTTTTGTTCTTCATTCAAAAATAAAAGTACATAACAAGTCCAATTATCTGTTTCATTTGATTGTTTTCAGATTAAGGTGGAGTATTTTACATTAAAACCCACAGAGGGAGGTCTCACTGACCTGGCTGTCTTGCTGAGCCATTACTCATAAATC
Organism: Piliocolobus tephrosceles; assembly: GCF_002776525.5. Taxonomy (NCBI): domain Eukaryota; kingdom Metazoa; phylum Chordata; class Mammalia; order Primates; family Cercopithecidae; genus Piliocolobus; species Piliocolobus tephrosceles. The sequence goes on from NC_045437.1 coordinate 40,413,650, forward strand.
TCTAATCAAGACAAGTTTTTAAAGTGAGACACAGTTAATTTCAGAATTCAAATGATACTTTACTTTTAGAAATGGAGGAGGGGAAATGGTGGTGTGATTACCTCCAATTTCAAGCCATTCTCCTGCAACCTGTCCATGATGGATGCTAGGTCCATGAGATTTGCTGGATCTAGAAGAGCCCCAGGCAGCCATGTGGGACCTCGAGCAAGAGGACCACATGGGAGAAGCTAGTTAGGGAGTGAGAAGAATGGAGAAGACAGAAGACCAAGCAGAGGTGAGAGGCCTTCCATCTTGGAGACAAGAAAGCCTTTTTCCAACTCTCTAACGTCCACCCACAAGGGATCCAGCTTTTTCTGGTTTCTTGCCCTCAGATACTGTGAAATTGTTTAAACAGACTTTACAATCCAGGATAAATTATGACTTAAAGAAGCCTCCCATCTTGAATAATAATACAGTCCTACCTCCCCTCTCCCTACTATGTAATTCAAAATAAACTTAATGCACAAATTGCAATTATCATACTTGTGCTAATCGAGCTTCATTCTAAATGTGAATTTCACTATGTGTGAAATTCAGGTAAGTTTATCAAAAGTTAAAAACCCTTCTATTTCTTTGGCTATCACTGTTTTTCTGCTGTTCAGCATGGGTTTATTCAACATATAAAGGAAAGTAACAAGGGGATGAAAGTAGATGGGGGGATGGAGAAGATGTACTACATTGAGATTGTTCATTCCTTATTTGATAGGGTCTTAAAAAGTTTAGTGATAAACTGCATGTTATTCTTTTAATGTCTTCTCTAAAAGTTATGTTAAAACTGTCTTTTCCAAAGTACAACCTGCCAGAGAAAAGCACATAAGAGAGCCAACTTCCAAGAGGGCGGGCACCATATTGTAATGCCTGAGCACCCAGAAGAACATGCCAATCAATGTGTAAGAGATATTCGCTGAGTAAATAAATAGGAGCAAGAAAATTCTGTTTATTTAATAATGCAACTAACAGATAAAAGAAAAAAGTGAGGTCAACCAATCTTTTGCCTCAAATAAATAGCCATTCTCAACAGGTTTTCATGATATTTTCATTGAACTGACCTATTTACAGGTTGAATAGGCTGATGGATTTTTTCTTTTCCTGGGAAAGGACAAAAAGGGCTATCCACTCTGTCCACATCTCAGTCTGTCTTGTCTGCTGTTTTCTTTTGGCCCAGAACCATTTTCTTATGTCATGAAGAACTTGACCTTAATTTCAAGGTCCTGGAGCAGCGAGCTGGTGAGGTCAGAATGCTGTACACCTGGAGCTCTGTTCAATTAGCTGGTGCAGAGGCCAGCTTTCTCCACCACATGGCAGAGGAGCTCGGAAGTAGCATTCAGGGCACCAGCTGCCTTTCTTGCCTCTGTGGCCACTCATCTGCTAGAGTCAGACCAGGATGAGAATTTGGACTGCTGCTTACCAACCTGGGTAGCCTTGGGCAAATCTTAGCCTCTCTGAGCCTCAAATCTCACACTCTAAGTGAAAATAATGACACTAACCTCATCCCTTGTTTGAGGATTTTATGATAATAAGTTCCTAAAGCTCATAATGTGAAGTGCAATCAGTGTTCATTAAATGATATTTATGACTTTCCCTCTTGCCCCTTTTTTTCTATTCATCAGGTACCTAAGGAGTGCTGAAGAATAGAAGTCATAAAATAGATGGATATTGGCTCCCCTAAACCTCCCTATTGTAAAGTATTCCCCTCAATCATTGCCTATACATCCCTTTCCACCATCTCAAGATGGAAGCAGCCAGATTAATTTCTCAGTAACCTCTGAGAGCAATTGTATAGATCTTTCCATGTTTGCTCAGGCACAGGATAAATGAGATCTGAGCCCTTGGTGCCAAAGTGTTTCTTCTATTACTGACTCACAAAAGTGACAGTAGAAATCAGGAAATAAAATGCTCATTCTAAGAATGATTAAACTGCATGGATGCAGCCTTGCTCATCTCAGCTGATCTAATCAGCGCCCTCACAGGAGGGAGAGAAAACTGCTGCCATATCAAGTAATCCATTAATCAATTCTTTAAACACACAGAAACAAAAACATAAAATGACTTCTCTCCTTTGAAGTGATATGATTTTTCCTCCTCCTCTAATCTTGTTCCATCAAAAGTCTACAGGTGGGAAGGGAAAAAGTACGGGTCACTCGTATAGCTGTGATGTAATATTATCTGATGGGAGCCAATGGGATGGAGTCTTTCAGCAGGGATGGTCCAGGCATTGCAAACACATTCAGCAGCAGGAGCCATTCACTTCTAGCCCTCTCCTCAGGGGAAGAGCAGGAAATGCCCATACAGCAGCTGACAAAGATCCTGGGGGCTATTTGCCAACAACTGTGGATCCTTGTGGTTTTTCTATATATCTTTGCTTATTCTAGTTTGCCCTGGTGGCTGCTACCCAAGCTGCTGTATCTCAAAGCACCCGGGGTTTGACCTCTGTGATGGACAACTCACTTGACCTCTCATTCATTTATTAATTCATCTAATGAATATTGAGTGCCAGATGCTGTACTAGGTGCTGGGAATGTGATGTGAACAAAAGCAAACCTGTTCTCTCTCTGCATTGGAAAGCGAGGAGATGAGCATTAAAAATGTACAATTGCAACTGGGAGAATGGCTAATATCAGAAAGGTCTGACCTAGCTAGGGAGGTTCATGGAGCTCCACTTGGTGACTAGATTGAAGCCTGGGTTTCAGTCTGTACTCAGGCCCCCAGGTACTTGCTTTTTTTGTAGGGCACAATTGGTATAGGAGCCCTGAATCCAACCCTATAATATGAAATCTTGTATAAGAAGAATAAGAACACAATCAGTGGAATTATTTCAATAGCATTAGGAGTATAAATTATAAAGGGGGAAGCTTGGAATGGGTTCTTGAAAGATGGAAGGAATTTTGATGGATGGAGATAATAAGTTGGAAATGAAGGGACAGGCGTTGTGTAGAAAACTGGGAAACACATTAATAAGACCTGGGTGCAAGTGAGCCTGGTGAGAGTAGGGGCAGGAGGGATTGTTTTCACAGGGTTCCCATCCTTGTGCCTGGAGCTGACATAGTTGTCGAGGCACAAATTGTGGAGGGCCAGGAGAAAGGGGATAGGGTTGGAATTGACAGAAAACGAAAGGGATATAATTTTTTTCTCCTTAATTGTAATGCTAGCACACACTGACAAAAATTTTCAATAGAATAAAAAAAAAAACAAAGAAAATATAAAAATTACATATAGTGTCACCATTCAAAGAAATTATCAGTATTTCGGCATATGGAATTTTAGCTATTTTTTTTTTTTTTTTTGCATACACATGTTCATCTATGTGTACAAAGGCACGTAAGGTTTTAAATGGCGTCATAGTGAGAATGCTATTTTGTAATCTGCATTTATCACTTGTTCAATATGCCCTGGGCATTTCTCCAATTCAAAAAGTGTACAACTCTGTCATCATTTTTACGAAGATGGTGGAGGCCACTGTAGGGTTCTACCACAATTTCTATAACTACTAATCCCACGTGGAGAAAATTAGTTTTCCCCTTTTGGCTCTGTAAGTAATCGTCTGATAAATATACTTAGATAAGTCAGAGAATGCAAAAAAAAAAAAAAAAAATGTCAACCTGCCCTTGAAACCTAAGATTAGCATCTGGCTGCATTGTGTGATAGCTGAGGTTCATGGAGCACCGCCCACATGGACACTGGCAGATGTGGGGTGCGGGCAGAGGCATGTGGTGCATAGTGCACTAGACTAGATGGGAAAAGTTTTGAGTTTGAGTCCCAGCTCTTTCCCTGAGTAATCTTGGAAAAGTCTGCTGGCCTCTCTGACTCTGAATTTCCTCATAGGTAAGAATGGGGGTAGAGGAAGACAGGTGGAGAAGCCATGGTGGATTCAATAGAACTTCTCAAAACACTAATTCTGAGGAAACCTAATAGGTATTCCTTGGTACAAATAATGGTTCTGTTGCAAAGTAAGTTTTGAAACACTAGCTAACGTTTAGAAACTAAGATTTGTGGAGACTAAAGATGTTAAGCTTCTTCTTCAGAGTTTAGCAAAGAAAGGTGTTTCTCCTTCTCCCATAAAGAAACAGGGCCCACCATTCAGCATCATATGAGATAGAAACCTTTGTGGCCTCATGGCCCTTGAAGTCACTCTGTACCACCTACTGAATAGTGCCTCTGCACCTGCCAGCCTGGTCTGCCCTGTGGATACCACTCAACCCTAACACATTGGTTGGGGGTAAGAGGTTACTGGTGTATCCTCTAAGAAACAACAAATATTGAAAGAGAAGTTGGGAATGGGCTGATATTTAAGAAGCACACACCAGGTGAGATACACCAGCCACCCCTATTTGGATGGGTTAGGCATCCATTCTGACTAAATGTCCGATGCATAGTTGAATATTACATGTGGTTAGACTCCTAAATGTCAACCCTTAAAAGTACCTTACCAACTGTCTAGTGTAGCATTTTTTTTGTTTTTGTTTTTTTGTTTTTGAGACGGAGTCTTGCTCTGTCGCCCAGGCTGGAGTGCAGTGGCCGGATCTCAGCTCACTGCAAGCTCCGCCTCCCAGGTTTACGCCATTCTCCTGCCTCAGCCTCCGGAGTAGCTGGGACTACAGGCGCCCGCCACCTCGCCCGGCTAGTTTTTTGTATTTTTTAGTAGAGACAGGGTTTCACCATGTTAGCCAGGATGGTCTCGATCTCCTGACTTCGTGATCCGCCCGTCTTGGCCTCCCAAAGTGCTGGGATTACAGGCTTGAGCCACCGCGCCCGGCCTAGTGTAGCATTTTTAAGGCTATGTATCACTGAATGCCATCCCTATACATATGTATTGATACAAAGCAAGTTAGCATTGCTTAAGAGAATGAGATCTAAAACATAGTTAGATTCAGATCCTGGTTTCACCTCTTACTAGTTGTGTGATTATCTGCAAGTTACTTAATGTCTCTAAGCCTTGATTGCCTCATCTCCAAGCAGAGACTGTTGAAACAGTTAAATTACACCGTTAGACATAATACCATAAAAACCCTAGAAGAAAACCTAGGTAGTACCATTCAGGACATAGGCACGGGCAAGGACTTCATGTCTAAAACACCAAAAGCAACGGCAACAAAAGCCAGAATTGACAAATGGGATCTAATTAAACTAAAGAGCTTCTGCACAGCAAAAGAAACTACCATCAGAGTGAACAGGCAACCTACAGAATGGGAGAACATTTTTGCAATCTACTTATCTGACAAAAGGCTAATATCCAGAACCTACAAAGAACTCAAACAAATTTACAAGAAAAAAACAAACAACCCCATCAAAAAGTGGGCAAAGGATATGAACAGACATTTCTCAAAAGAAGACATTCATACAGCCAACAGAAACATGAAAAAATGCTCATCATCACTCGCCATCAGAGAAATGCAAATCAAAACCACAATGAGATACCATCTCACACCAGTTAGAATGGCAATCATTAAAAAATCAGGAAACAACAGGTGTTGGAGAGGATGTGGAGAAATAGGAACACTTTTACACTGTTGGTGGGATTCTAAACTAGTTCAACCATTATGGAAAACAGTATGGCGATTCCTCAAGGATCTAGAACTAGATGTACCATATGACCCAGCCATCCCATTACTGGGTATATACCCAAAGGATTATAAATCATACTGCTATAAAGACACATGCACACGTATGTTTATTGCGGCACTATTCACAATAGCAAAGACTTGGAATCAACCCAAATGTCCATCAGTGACAGACTGGATTAAGAAAATGTGGCACACATACACCATGGAATACTATGCATCCATAAAAAAGGATGAGTTTGTGTCCTTTGTAGGGACATGGATGCAGCTGGAAACCATCATTCTTAGCAAACTATCGCAAGAACAGAAAACCAAACACCGCATGTTCTCACTCATAGGTGGGAACTGAACAATGAGATCACTTGGACTCGGGAAGGGGAACATCACACACCGGGGCCTATCATGGGGAGGGGGGAGGGGGGAGGGATGGCATTGGGAGTTATACCTGATATAAATGATGAATTGATGGGTGCTGACGAGTTGATGGGTGCAGCACACCAACATGGCACAAGTATACATATGTAACAAACCTGCACGTTATGCACATGTACCCTAGAACTTAAAGTATAATAATAACAATAAAGAAAGAAAAAAAATTACACCCACAAGACTAGTTCAGAGTTTGCTACTTAATATGTTTAGTAAATGATAGCTATCGCTATTGCCGAATAATTTGAAAAGTTCTTATTAGGCACCTCTTTGTAATGGCATTAGCAGCCATTCTACTAAGAAATTCTAATAGTTGCAGCCTTCCAATACTTCCCACCATGGTAAGTGGCCCTGACGTCTTTCAACGCAACAAAACCACCACCTACTAAGCACTTATCAGGTACACAACAACAGTGTGTAAAGGGCCAAATCCGAGCTTGAAGAAATCAAAAACTACTTCACACATCTATGGGCTACTGGACAAAAGATATAAACCTACTTCAGAATAGGTGTTTCCAAAGAAAATGTAGAAGTATTGAAAACCAAAATAATCTATCTATAGAATTCAACTAAAGTTCAGTTATTTAATTTCATGTATTCTGTACTTTTAAATACTTAATATAGTCAAGGAAAACATATATACTTAAATGAAAGTACCCCCTTCATTCTTTCTAAAAGCTCTTTTACTTAAGCTTCACCTGAGCAAGCCTGTCACAGAATCTCACAGGGTTAGAGAAGAGAGCAATATAAAATCTGAACTTGTGATTGCAGTGTTAGCTCCCAGGCCCATTCTCACATTAAGGACTCTGTATTTATTTCCTTTTATCTTTTATTTAATAAAATTATCCTAGTTGGAATATAAAGATATGAGTAAATCAGAAGACATCACACCTGTCTTTGGGGAGCTTACAATCTAAACACAGTGACAAGACATCATACATGAAACTAACAGAGAAGTGGAATACTGAGACATCAGGCCCACTGGAAAAGGCTATGGATTTGAGAAAAATGATAAAGCTCTGGCCACAATGATCTTTCATTCAAATACATGGTGATAGACATTTAGCAAGTAAACACTGTAAGTGAATGCATAACATACAGCAATTTCAGGAACTATTAAGAATTTACAAAGACTATAATAATGCAGCCCTGTGATAGTGACTCATAGTCGTGGGCAGTGGTGAGGGAAGATCTTCTTGCAGAGGTGATGTTTGAGGAGCAACTAGAATGATGAAAAGGAAGGAGCAATGGATCTCAGTTTGCTTCCTTCTAGACTCATTACACAGCAAATTCACAAAATTTAAAATAGGAAAGAGCTTGGCAAGTTCAGGAAATACAAATACGCCAATGTGCCAGAACCCCATTGGTGCAAGAATAAAGAGAGAAATTTGAAGAAACGTCATACGTCAGATAGATGTCATGTCTGGCACATACTGGCAAAAAGTTTGGACTTGATATTCAAGCATTGGGGCAGCCACTGGAGAGGTTGGATTGAAAGAGTGCTATCACCTAGTTTACTTTTTCTAAAGATTTCTTTGGTATGGGCAGAGACTGGATTATAAGATGCAGAGAATGGAAAAAGAGAGGCTAACTACTGTCCATCAATATGTGATAAATACTGCTAGCTATTGACCAAAATCCAGGTTTCCTTCTTCCTGGACATGGACTATATAGCACATCCCCCAGCCTCTCCTGGAGCCATGTGTAATGCTTACCATTGGAATATGACAAAAGTAATACCTGCAATTATTTCTTCCTCACTTGCTTGGGAAGAAATTCCTATCCCTGGGCTTTGGTTTGTTCTGCCTTAAGTTGTTTGGAAAGGTGACCACTAGAGAAATTGTTACTGAGTCCCTGAATAACTAAGTAGAGAAAAACTGCCACCAACTTAGAACAGTCCCGACAGATCTTTATGTGAGAAGAAAATTAAATTGCTCACTTATAAGTGAAAAGTATTGTGCTTCTTATTTTAGCACTTTAATCAACTTTCCTTAGTTAATGATGAAAAGGCAATAAAAGTGACATGCTAATAATAGAAACAGGAGGCGGACAAGAGTCCCCCGCGAAACCCCATCTTCAAGCCTAAAATAGCCTGAAGCCTGAAAACCGAACTGCTGGTCCTGGATGATGCCTGCCCTTTTCCTGACTTATTCTTTCTGAATAATGCCCACCCGTACACTAGGGGAAATGGGTTGGAGCCAGGGGAAGTTTGCCCCATTCACAGAGGGGAGAAGCCTGGCCTCTTCAGTTCCTGTGTAGTGGCCTGGGCTTCAATCTGCAAGGTGGGAGCCTGTTAGCAGGACTCTCTCTCCCCTTGCTGAGAGTTGCCCTTTCTTGTTTTCCTTTTCACTCAATAAACCCTGCCCTAATCACCCTACAACATGTCTGCGTGCCTAAATTATCCTGGTCGTGTGATAAGAACCTAGCTTTTTCTACAACACTAACATGTGAAAGTCTCTCTTCTAGAAATATCCAAGGATATCTAGTCCTTTGGAGCTTATTATTTAGTCCTTACCCTGTTATTAGGAAAAAAAAAAAAAAAAAAAAAAAACTTTACAAACTATCTATATTGACTAAAGTCAGAGCATAAAAAAACTAAGTGAACAGCCAAATGTTTCTCTCCATGGAAAAGAGTTAAAGAAAGCAGAGCTTTACATGTATTTTTTCCTGTGACTATAAAAATACATTTATCAAGATAAATTTCAAGACCTGTTGTTTGTTTTAATGTAGGAGAGCCCCTGTCTTTAACAATCTAAGCAAATGAAAACAAACAAATACTGTTGTAGTTTACAGTGGAGCTCACAGACACTTTTTGATATTCCATTTCCATAGAAGGGAGACCAGGCTGTCCTCCAGGTATCCTGCACCTCTTCTGAACCATCCAAAGCACATTTTAATTTCCTGCATGGGTTATGAATGGAAAATTTGTCCATAAAAAAAAAGGTTTCTAAGAAGAAACTGACACAGAGTATTTTCATTACCCTCTATGGCAAAGCCTACTACTTGCCTATCCAACATTTATTTTTCTCCTTCCTACTTAGTAGTAGCACCTTGACTTTTAGGTGGGCATTTAATGTGCTAAATGAAAGACTGCATGTCCCAACGCAGCTAGAAGTAGCCACTGTAAAAGTTCCATCCAATGAGATGTAAGCCAAAGTATTTTGTATTATTTGAGACTTTCAGGAAGTCTTTTTAAAAGGTTTTTTCCTTTTTTTTTCCTTTGCGGAATGCTCTTTCTCCTCCCTCCCCTCTGGAATGCGGGTGTCATATTTAACCAAGAGGTGGCCTTGAGAATAGTCTCCAAGTTCTAAGAGTTGCAAAGCCCAAAGATAGGAGCCTGGGTTCCTGAAGACATCATATACCATTTCAGCTCTGCACTAACTTCTTTCAAATGTCTTTTAGGTGAGAGAAAATATTCATCTTGTTTAAGTTACTATTATTTGAATATTTTCCTGTTATATGCAATGAAACTCACTGCAAAATTGATAGTCCCGCATATATTAAAACCTAATATCTAAAACCTTCAGTATCTCAAGATTCTGTTGACTTGATTATTGGTCACTTATCAAGTACTAGATTCTCCAGTGACACAAATGAACTATCTTAAACTGTCTCTCTTCATATATTTGCTCAGGCTAATTGGGCAGGTGGAATCTGCAGAATAAAAAGTGAAAAATAATAGTAATGTGTTAAATTGGATGTCAGTGACTGTGAGTTTTAAGAAATGGAAAGAAGAAGTCAATCAGGACAATGGTAGAAGAGGAAGGATTCACACACTGATGGAACATGGACCTGACTTGTATGATGGCCATTTATAGAGTAATTGAGTATAGTGAATAAGTTCCTAGATTCAGAAGCCAGACCACATGGGTTCAGATTTCAGCTCCACTACTTATTAGCTATACAGTTATGAGCAAATTACATAATCTCTCAATTTGTCAGGGTCTCACTCTGTCACCCAGGCTGGAGTGCAGTGGCACAATCTCAGCTCACTGCAACCTCTGCCTCCCGGGTTCAATGATTCTTGTGCCTCAGCCTCCTGAGTAGTTGGTATTACAGGTGCCTGCCACCATGCCTGGCTAATTTTTGTATTTTTAGTAGAGACGGGGTTTCACCATGTTGGCCAGGCTGGTCTTGAACTACTGACCTCAGGTGATCCACCTGCCTTGGCCTCCCAAAGTGCTGGGATTACAGGTGTGAGCCATCGGGCCCAGCAAATTACATAATCTCTAATGGCTCAGTTTTTGAATCCATAAAATAGAGAAAATAATATCTATCTTATAGAGTTTTCTTATTGATTCTATCAGTCTCTGTATATATATACACACAGGAGTGTGTGGCATATAATAAGTACTCTTTGGGTGTTAGCTATTATGATTCTGATTTGGACCCTTTTCTGATAACATCACTCTCTTCATTTTAGAAACCTGTTATACCTCACAATAAACATGTTATTTCCCCCAAAAATCCTACAGGTGAATGAAAAGACCCAAGCTGGACCAAAGAATACCTTACCGTGTGGTCATTTTGTTTATTTCAAAAAGTGAAGTTATAACTTTAACCTAAGGCAGGAAGGATGTTCTCTTGAACTTTTAAAATCATGAGATCAGATACCATGGGATCAGGCTATTAGAATGAGCTACCTAGGAGTCTCAGAAAGTCAGTATACAATGCAAAGACAAAAACAGATAGAGTGGACTCCAGGCCCACAGAATGAGTTTTCTGGTTCTTGCAGTCCTTCCTTTAACCTTATAAACTACTCTCCAACATCTTGCCACCAAATCCTGTTCATTTGCCTATTCATTCATTCATTTCTTTTTTCTTTAAGACAGTTCAACTGGGCTTTTGGTACCTGAAAAGATAGCAAACCTGAAAACATAGTCTTAAGAAGACTTGTAATGAAAAGGGAGTGGGTACCTAGTAAAAAGCATACCCCAGTCAAGAGATGCAGAAAAGAATTTCTTTAGAAAATGCACTCATGCAGTGTCAATACTAAATGAGATGCAACTCTAACAGAGACACGGCATCCTCTCCGCCACAGTTTGTAAGATCATTATTTTTCATGGAAAAGAAGACATGCACTGGGAATACATTAGTTCTGCGCAGATTTTTACTCCTCTCCTCATTCTTACGGAAAGCTAGTTTCTCATTTTATGGCCAAAATTAGTTTCTCACCTGGGAAAGTTTCTCTAAACAGTCTCCTGAAGAAACCTCCCTCCAGGAAGGAGCACAAGGTGGATCCAAGAGACTGCTCTAGAACATCTGCATTTGCCCACATGAACCACCACTTCACTATGTAGATTTCTATATTTTGGACCTCACTGTGCACTTTTAAGGTAGTTTTTTGACTCTTTTGTCTCTGCATGTCTTACATATGACCTGTAGGAGAAGTGTAGACAACATCTTGGGGATAAACTCATTTCTGCCAAGTGAACATAAAGGGATTATTTCAACCCTGTGAATTTCATGTCCCCTGCCTATAAAATGAAAATAACAATATGATCCATGATAAATGTGGAGACCCAGATTGTCTCCACACATAAGATACAAATGCTTGTTTTGATCATCTGTAAACATCAGAAAAAATTGTAAGTCTTTATGAAGTTTAAGTTTTGTAGAGATCTCAATCGTTGGGATTAAATTCTTCTTTTAAAAAACTCTGTTTGTAAAAGTAAAATTTAGATTTTCAGTATCAGACCATTTCAGTATCAGACCAGTATCACTATGTCAACCTAATTGTTGATGTCCATTGAAGAACATGGAGACCAGCAAAAGATTCTAGACTCTTATTCAGATGATTATGTTGCAATTTAAATCATCCCATATTTGGGAAGAAGGTAATTTTTATTAAAAAGAGCAAGCCTTCTCTATGCCATAATAATAGTGAATTCTCCTTCTAAATCTGTTGTAACAATGAATAAACAACTCAGACACGTGTTTATCTGACAAGGAAGCAAATACACAAACTATGCACATGTGACTTAATTAACAATATCCCACAATCTTCCAAATTCACTGGACAGTTTTCAGTGCCGAAGAAGTTCATTAACATGTTCTGAAATGTTAAAGTATCCCAACAGTTTATATATCATACACATTAAAGTAATAATAAACATATATTAAGACCAAGGTACTGCCAACTTGCCCCAAACACCACATTTCTAAGCCACAGTTTTGTTACCTGTAAAGTGGGAGAAAAATAAAAGACAACCTCAGAGGGTGTTATAAGGATTAAATGAAATAATGAATGTGTAAATCAGAAGACATTATTGAGGTGTTTTATGATTTGCTTTAGCAGACTTACATTGAGAAGTAACTTTTCCAACATCCAAAAGTAAGCAAACTAAGCAAGGTTAAAAATTGTGTTGTGATGGTAGAACAATGTCTAAGGAAACTTTCATTTACCACACGGGAAAGTCCATAAAGTTTTCTTTTTCTGTCTCATTAGCTGGCCCTAAATCCCTTCCCTCACCTGAACACCTCAAATCAAATCTGATTGAATTACTCTTGTCTTCCTTGTCCTTCTTCCTCTAGCCATATTTTCCAGTGTGACTCAACCAACTTGTCATGGTTTATTTCTGTCCTTCCCTTGACTTTACTCCAACTTACCCAGGTCACAAAAATAAAGACAGGAAAGACAGAGTTCTCCTCATGATATATGAAGAGAAGGAGAAGGAGGAGATGCAGGGATTCTCACACATTAATATTTGTCCATATATGTGTATTCTTGTATACATATAAAATTATAATATATAAATATGTATCTATATCCAGAGGCTGTATAATTATAATACATAATTATATATGTATATAATTCATATGTACCCAATAGTCAAGCACTATACAATAACAGTTCCATCAATGACAGACTGCACATACCACAGTGGTCTCATGAGATTATAAAACCGTATTTTTACTGTACCTTCGCTATGTTTAGATACCCAAATACTTACCATTGTGTTACAACTACCTACAGCATTCAGTACCATAAGCATTCAGTACAGGTTTGTAGCTTCGGTGCAATGTCTGCCATACCATATAACCTAGGTGCATAGTGGGCATACCATCTAGGTTAGTACACTCCGTGATGTTTACATGATAACGAAATTGCCTAATGGTATATTTCTCAGAACATCTCCTCATCATTAAACAACACATGACTGTATATGTATTAGTTGATGTACATGAAATAACATGTTATTATTTTACATATACATATAACATATATATATATATATATATGTATGCAATCAGTCATTACAAAACCTGAGACCTGGTAAGCATCCATTATATTGTTATTACTATGATTATTATTAGGAGAGACAGAGCATGGAGGGTGAAAAGATGGAAAGACTGTGCTGGCCTTTTGCAGGAATGCAGAGGTCGTTAGCAGTCTGAGGGAGAGCATCTGAACTGAGTCTTTCCTTTAAGGAAACTTGAGATGTGTTGATAAAATAAAATGATTATCTTTTTTGACAAGCATTTCAGGGCAGGCTGGGTGAAGTACAGACAGACCATAGCTAAGTATAAGCACTAGGACAGCCTGTGATTGTACTTAAAATAGCAAATTGGTCTGAGATTCTATATATATTGTTTTGTACCATTTAATTTTTCTTTTAACCCTGCTCTGTCTAGATATTTTCCCTGAGCTATTTTGATGATAAAGGTTGGACTCTGCTTTTCTCATAGTTAAAATGGTATTCTTTTAAATGGGAAAATTAGTGAAGTACAAATCCATCTGTGGATATACTTTCTTCTCAGGTGTTTTTTTTTTTCTCATCTCTAGGCCAGTATCTTTAATTAAATTTCACACTGTAATTGGTGGCCTTTATTAAGGGTGAGTAGTGGTGACAACCATATTCCTCACAGAATAGTCATTCTATTATTTGTCTAGTATTTTAAATATGATGTTACCTAGTCTAAACCTGGGTGTCTCCCTCAGATTAGGGTTTGCTGACACTTGTCCCCAAGACTCCTCAAGCTGTCTTAAGAGGGTTAATTTTATCATCAATTCTGTCTGAGGATGGCAAAGTTAGAATCAAAGGGAGTAAATTATAATGACAGCACTTCAAGTACCAGAATAAACACATAGAGTCACATTTTTGGGTTGGGCTAAAGGAGCTCATTCAGTGCTTCTCAGCTAGTATCAGCCAACATCTTCTACCTGGGCAGTAACATCAACTTTGTCTGCCAAGAACAGCCTATTTATCTGTAATTGATTTAAATTCCTCTTGCTGAAATATAATCCCAATTCTTATTTTGTCTCCAGCACTTAAACAAATGATTCAGGTTCTGTAATGCCAGTTAAGCTGCAATACATGCTGGAAAGCTAATAATACATGAATTAATAAAAGATGACACATTTTAAGCAGCAGTTTCATAACTACATATAATGATGCAATAGAAATGCATTATCAAATGGCCAGTCCCACTTTAAATGGGTACCATAGGCTGAATTCCACTAATTGTGCAAGCAGAGACACAAAGAAATTACTCATAGCAAAGCCGTGCCTAAGTTATTTTGTTGGCACCTGGTAGGCTTTTCAATTAACAAATAGTAAGTTCTATATAATAGTTTGCTATGAGTGTTTGTGTTGACAATAAATTATTAGAATATTTTGGGGGTATTCTATTTTAAAAAGGAAGGAAGGGAAATAATTGGTTTATATTCATGAAGTAAAAGTAAGAGCTTATTAGATGCTCTTTTGTCAACATATACAGCTATTCACAAAGTATAAATAGGACATGCTTTTTCTGAACACAGCTCCAGAAAAAATAATTCTCCATTGATCAGACTCAAAGTCCATGGCCCTGAAGAGAAACTTGCTTTTTTAATATTATAGTGCTGAGCACAGTCAACAAGGGAGAAAGTCAATTTTGATTTGTGACTGTAAGGATCCTGCCAACTGAATCCATAACAAGTCTGGTTTATTGGATTGCGGAGAATCATTCCTGGTGACAGAGTATTTTCAAGTACCAATTTATTATGTCCAGTGCTCAGGGTCTCTCATTAAGGAAGGGCACATAAGTCAGATCCTCCTGGCTTCAAAATCAGAAATTATGCTGATTAGGACATACTTACTGTACCACCTTTTACTCAGTGAGTCAAATAAAACAAGTATCATTCTCAAAAACATGACAGTATTTCAAAAAGTGGGGCATTCAGAAGGTAAAGAATTAGTCTCATCTATGAGTCTCCTATGGAAATGTGGCAATGATGCCGCCAATTCTCCTCACTAGGAAGAGAGGCTTGAAAATCAGTGATATAAGACTTCCACAACTTCCTCTCTGAAATGGATTATCAGAATTTTCTTTGAGGAAGAGAACAATGAAATAAGGCCTCCAAAAAGTAAGATGCAGGGGAAGGTATATTTGAGAAAGAGGGAACAAGGTAAAATTATAATTCCAAACAATCAGAAATTTTGAAGTAGTTACATTTGTCTATTTTTGCTTCTGTTGCCTGTGCTTTTGAGGTCTTATTTTAAAAAATATTTGCCCAGCCCAAGGTCACAAAACATCTTCCCTACCTTTTAAAAATAATCATGATAAGTAATTAATTAAAAAGTAACAAAAAGTTAAAGTAAGTATTTAAATTAAAAAAAGAACAACCAGAGAATAGTGAGGGTTGGGGGGGCGGGTAGGGGTGGGTAAGGAGTACTGTTGCTTGGCTCCTTCCTACCAGGAAAATTTCATCCAGAGGCTGTTTTAAACTATCTTTGGCTTTGGAGAACGGATTGGCCAATCACATTCATACCAAAACCATTAACCAGTAATGGAAAGCATGGCTTCAATCCAGCTGACTGTTCATTCTAAAATTGATTGGGCTGTGATCTGACTCAACTAGTCAATTCCAAAAAAGAGCTTCATATGGGTGTTTCACACTGGCAAATGTAGCCTGTGTAAAAATCCCCATGGAATGAATAAGTGCTAGTTTCAACTGAACAAGATTTTAATTTAGAAACCCGTCTTCTAGACAAATGCTAAATTAACTATATAATTGCTTTATACTGAACCTAGCTGGGGCTACACATTGGGAAGCTGTAATAATTGTTCAATAGCTGAAAAGGCTATTAATGTTCAGAAATAACATCCGCCTATGTTCCACCCATGCCAAAAGTTCTTCTCTAATAGCTGTATTTCTGGGAGTGGAGGTCAGAAAGCCTCATGAAGGTTGGCTTGGAAAATAGGTTGGAGAATGGTTCTATTAACCTTTAGTGTTTGTAAAACTCTTATCCAGTTCCTGGTTCATGTCTGATTATGATCAATTTAGTCGTGTTAATAGAGTTGTTGCCCTTTTTTTCTCATTGCTAAGCATTAATAAGTTAACAGAAAGGCAGATAGGAAAGAGGTGGTTGTTAGCCAGGGTTAAAGACTCGGTGGTAATTGAAATGAAGTGAAAAAAAATAATTTGAGAGGAAAAAAAAAGACAAGGCCAAAATATTTAAGGAGCTAAGACCAAGCATCTTGTCAATTTCTCTTTCTTTGGAAGATGTTAGGTTTTCATGTCATGTTATTTTCAATATCCTAAATCATGTGGGACTAAAAGAGAGAAGGAAGGAGGGAAAAGAGGCAGAAGGGTGAGAGAGGGAGAGTTGTTCAGAGAGACAGAACCAGTACTCACAGGCCCTGTTTAATAACAGCATATTGGAATTCAGATGTGACTCCATGGAGTACAGGCAACTTGAATAGCCTCTTCATCTAAACCACATGTGTGAGCCCCAGAGGATATTGCATTTAATTGCCAAGATTGGGAGGGAGGCATTAAAATGGCTCCAAGAACAGAGCAGGAGGAGGAAGCCATAACAGCTATCCCTCTCTGCAAATGGAGTGGATAATACATTGCCATAAAGTTACAATTTCTTCCTGTATCTGCTTAGGTAAGGCTGACAAATAAAACCAGCATAAACCTTCAAACCTAGGAGGCAAACAGTTATCCCATTAAGGCAAAGCCCATTAACTTGCCATCATCATCTGGCAACATGCTGTGCTGTGAATAAATTAAATTCAGATTTAGAAGCATTCTGGCTATTGTCGGCTGACATGTAATATAACAGTACAAATGTCACCAATCATTCATAGACCAAAATTATGGGGGACAAAGAAGGAGGAAAGAGAGAAACCTATCCTCAGGCTCTGGTGCAGCTGTAACCGAAAGCCTCACAACAGCTCTTAAAAGCCATAAAGAGTTAAGACATAGGCTGTAATTTTTCCCCAATCTCTAGGACCAAAACAGACATAAGCTGTTGTGAAATCAATGCATCTGACAAGATGCTCTTGACCGGGACCTGGACCCTATCCCTCCCATCATTCCTGAATCCTGCAGAGTTGATACAAACCAGAAACCCAGTTGACTTCAACATGCTGAGAAGGATGAAAAAGCCACCTATTCTTCAATAGGAGGGGTCTGAGGCTAAGCTCAAGGCAGATTTACTTGGGCTGAAGCCATCTTGCTTCCCACATCCCAAACTGGCATCTAGCCAATATGGCAATCCTTTGAAAAATGTCTCGGAAATTGGTGCCAATTAGGTTTTCCAAAAGTAACTGAGAAAATTGATAGAATTAAAGAGCAAAATAAATCTTACAAAAGACCTCTTGTATTGCAAAATCATACAGAAATAGCATACTGGTTGCATGTAGCCTGCCTTAACTCTTTTTGGAAAAGTTATCAAATAACTAAACACATAATTTATCTAAAACAGAACTCAATTCTCCTTTCTAACTTTCCTAACATCTCAATTATACAAGTTTTGGGTCATCCTTTTCTTCTTTCCCTTCCTCTTTTTTTACCAAGTAACAAAACCCAATGTATGTCTTTAAATAGAGAAGATCAGTATGGTTAATGCATGGATGAATGAAATAAATGAATGCCATTACCATGTTTAAAAACCAAGAACAAAGAAAGATAATACTCACTTCCCAAACTTCTTATTATAACATTTATAATCATCTTAACTTTGGTCCAATATATGTACATACATATTTTTAACTTCTCTGCTCTCCTAAAAGAATCTTCCATTTCAGCCAGACACAAATGCTAAACATGCGTACCTTTCCCTTTCTGCACCTGCAGAACTTTCTCTACCCACACTATGGATCCTTGCCCATGATTTTTCCAGAAAACTTTCTATATCCATGACTTCGCTGGACTTCTATGATATATATACAGTGTCTATTTTCACATTACATTTCACCATTTACTCCTTTGCGTTGCTGTATATTATTTTATCTATTATCATTTAACGTTGTAATGAATGTTCTCATTCTCCTCAAAAGTACAATCTAACATTCTTATAAATAGAAAAAGACATCACACTCACTGATATCCTCGTAGCAACTTGCATTAATGCATTTTAGACTAAAGCTCAGAAAAAAATGTTAATGAGTGACTAAACAAGATTGATTTTGCTGAGAATGCAAAGCTGAAATCTTAAAGTATAGCTTAGAGCATAGTCAGTGGTCAAATTTCATGATAACTTTCTAATTTTCTAAACTACACAGACTTGTCTACCATTTTCAGTGACACCATAGATTTTCACGTTCAAAAATTAAAATGCATTCTCTCTGTATGTAGCTTAATTTGTATTGTCCCAAAACAGACCATGAGATTAAGATTTTAGTGCAAGTAGTTTATTCGAAAGGTGATCATAAAAGGACCATAGAAGAGGGGGGCAGTGAGATAGGGAAGAGAAAAAGCCAGTGCAAGGTACAATGATAAGTAGAATACCATTGTGAGAAGTGGGGCTCCGTCCTACTGGGAACACCTAGGACGTACTATAGGAGTGCCTCAGAGCTATCTCACCTGGGGATTGAGGAGACTGGGATATTCATCTACCAGTTTCCTGTTGTTATTGGTTAAGGTTCTTTTCTGCCCTCACTCTCCAACCACAGAACCTTGCATCAAAAAGCCATTGGTGGGCATAGGAATGGGGGGTGGGGTGGGCAAGGGTATATGAGCATTACACTAATAGTGTCTACTGTATCTTAAAGCATAAATATTGAAGACACTGACTATTACCTCCCCTAACAGATGGATGGGGAGGTATACTGAATAACATTTAATTCTAAAGGAGACATCAATGGCTTTCTTTGGAGTAATACACAAGAGAACATCTATATAGTAAATACATCTACACACTGGAAATAAAATGAACGAAAAAGTGATTCTGTCCTATGAAGCTCTATTCCTTATTCTATCTTCAAAGTTGCCCTTAGTTTTAGCTTGATTTCACCCGAAACAAGATCATGAGGAGTCCGGTGAAAGTAAGAAGGAAGAACAGAGCTGGGAGGATGCTGCATAAAGACTGATACAAGAAGGATGGAAAACCTTTTGATTTTCTTACAAGTCTGAATTGATAGGAAGCTAACATTCATAACATCTTAGACACACAAGCTCCCAGCCAGGTGATAGTTATTTTATCTCTAAACAAGCTTCTCTACTCTTGTTTTTCAAAGGTTTCCAAGATAAAGGACATGGATTTTAATTAGCAAGTTTCAATTGATAGAGAATTAAAATTGAACCTTCTATTCATCAATAGTTTAAGGATGAAGTTTCCCAAGTAGTGCCTGGGAAATGTGGCTGTCAGAGCTGCTTGCTGTTTACAAATATTTTACAAAACTGACAATGCTGATAGAAGCAGCTTGAAAGTTTTCTCCAAATACATCTGAATTCGGGTCTCTCTAGTAGTAAAGAAAGAGGCAAGCTTACACTTTTCCGGTTTCACTCTCATCTTCCCAAAAACACTTTACTTGCTAAGACTTTCTATGGAAGTTTCTTAACAGTGATACATTTTCTAAATGCAGGTCTCCTAAGTCCCTGAGCCACCTCAGATACCGTCTGCAGATCCTTCTCCATGATGTATATAGTGAGGGGTCACACAACCCCATTCTCTCCTCTACATGCAAGGAATTCTACACATAGAGATGGACAAAAGAGAAGTAGGAAACGGGAAAAGAAGGAGATGGATTGCAGCACAGATAAATGGAAGAATGGAAGCAGAAAGAATGGAGGAAGAGAAATAGAAGGCTGATTATCAAAGCTGGTGGTTGAGCTTCCTGCTATCTCCATGCCTAACTGAGAAGACACTAGAGTGTCATGCTGTATCTTCATCTCTGGTCTGGAGGAGTTCTCCAAGCCAGGAGCAGTTTCCCCTGGTGTACGTGTCAGAGGAAATAAATAGACTCTGGGAAAACAATGTTCTTTTGGCACATATTGAACAATTTTTACTCTAGAGTGGACTCTTCAAAAGATACCAAAGGCTCAAGGGTTTCATACACCTCAATGTAACCTGAGACATCTTAGTCAAAAGCAGAAAAGGACAAGTAAATTTGTCTTACTCTTTTTTGGCTCCTGAAGTACAGAAGTAGAATGTTTCATATGTCAGTGAATTTCCTGCTACCAGAAATGTTTAGAATATTTGTCATAAGACAATATTTGAGGAATATTTTAAAAGATCTCTGCTTGAGGAGGGAAATGGGATTCCATTTACAATTCAATTCGATAGACATTTAAGTGCCTCTGATTATGAAAGTGAACACAAAGTTGTTGCTGATGTCAACAAGGCAACACTGTAGCAGAAAAGATGGGTACAGACAACGGTGATAACGAAAGTGTTATGCCTAAATGTATATACAGAGAGGAAAAGCATTGATTTTTCGAGAATATTTAAAAACAGTCCCAAAGAAAAATAGAGTGATTATTTTGTCTGGTAGATCTGAGATCTTTCCTCTCTTTGTTTTCCACTGGGTATCCACCCCTAATCCTTGGTCTCAGCAAAGAACCTGAGGAACTCACCTACTGAAAGACGTTGAAGGGAAACTGGACCCTAAGAACTAGCTCTCCATGAGGTTCTTCCTTTGTTCACGTTTGTCACTTTGTTGCTAGCCTTCGGAGAGCAATTTTCTTTAAACCATATAATCAGCTGATTCACTGAGCAGTAAGAGAAAATATCATCTTCTTGCTGAATTGGAGGTTTCCCAAGGCCTACTTGACCCTTTGAGTATATTTACCCAACTCTCAGATGAGGGCAATTTTGTGCGCATGTTGAGAAACCGAGGTATTTTGATCGCCATACTTTCAGCCAAGTCTTGTTTTCTGCTCAAAGGATTGCTTTCCTTACTGAAATCAAATCAAGGACCCCAAGGTATTGGTGCCAGAAGGAGGAGCTTCATGGTGAAAGCAGACTGAACAGCCCTGATTCTGTCTCCCAAGTTTGCTCCTCCTTTGCCATCCTCACCTTTCAAATTTAGCTGATGCTGTCTCCTGTCAAATTGCTTGTATAAATTTGGATCAGACCATCTTCTTTTCATTCTCCTTAGTCCTATACCATCAGGATTTCAAACATGCAGAACCTTACTGAATACTAAGGAATGGCAAAGGGGAACTGATTCAAGAAAAATCTGTATACATAAAGCAATACTAGTTAGATTTTCACCAAATTTTGAAGGAATGTTTGAAGTGATCTAAACTTTATAAGCAGAGACTATAAGGCTTTCATCCAGGGAAGCCCCTAAAATGAATAGGCAATGATCCCCCAGAGCAGGTGCAACTTGGTACCAGAGACCTATGTGCCTGCTGTTAAGCAGGCATACCTTAGACTCCAAAGAAAACAAAACAAACAACGAAAGTATAAAAATTGTGTCAAATATGACCTCCAAATGAAAAATCACAAAAGCAGATGCAAAGGCAGGGCTACAACGCACTCAAGCCGCACCTTTGCACCCACGAGAATTTCTGTACAATCTACTCCAAGGTCAGTGTGGACAGAGACATATTTACTTGAACAATGGCTAATGATTTTTTTGTGCAATGCTGGCAAGCTCAGCTAGTACCAGAAATTTGAAAGCATTTCCACTTAAAAGAACATAATTCTGGGGCTCCCATAGCTAACTGTAGTATCAAAAACGGTACCACATTCCATTATCTTTCTTTCTTGTTTTTCTTCATTTTATTTTTAATTTACAAATAAAAAATGTATATATTTGTGAGGTACAATGTGATCTTTTAAAATTGTATACATTGTGGAATAGATAAGTAATCTGATTAACATATTCAGTATTTCACATGTTTATCATTCATTTGTAACGAGAATGTTTAAAATCTACCCTCTTAGCACTTTTCAAGTATATAACACACTGTTATACAATAGATCTCTTGAGGTTATTCCTCCTGTCTAACCAAATTTTGTATCCTTTGTCCAACAATCCCCAATCCCACCCAATCTCCCAGGCTCTGGTAATCACCATTCTGTTCTTCTCCTTCCATGACTTTGACATTTTTAGATGCCACATATATGCCATTCCATTTTCTGCCAGAAAGTCTATCATAATCTTATGCCAAAGAGATGATTCCAATGCCAAAGAGATGATTCCAACTATTGGCTATGTGTTTTGCTACTATGCTTTCTACCCATTCTCTCTTTTTTTTAATGACCACATGGCAATTGATTTCCTCAATATCTTTATTCTTTCATAGTCCTTCGTTCAGCCACTCACCTGAAGTTTCTCCACTGTGTTTTGCTTCTGTTTTATGATACAAGAATAGGCAGATGTGAGTTCAAATCCTGGATCAATGACTCACTAGAAACATTTATCCTGGTCAAGTTATTCACCTTTCTTAATATCTTTACCTCATCTGTAAAATTGGACTAATAAGTGTTTTACAAAGTTGTTTTGAGAAATAAATTAGTTACTTATGTTTTATAGAGAGGCCAGCATGGCACCTAGCATGTGGTAAGTACAAAATATATTTCCTCAGTGGAATTTATAAGCTTTCTCTGCCTAGGGTTGTGCAAACTTAGACTCCAATGCTTGGTCAGGATACTAACTTAATGCACTGGAAAGTTTTGTCCCAGTCACTTTTCCCCAGAATGGTATAGCCAGTGATTTGCCCAAAGTCTCTCAGTCCCTGGCGTTCTTGAGGGCCATGGTTCAACTGTGTGTTCTTTTTAGACTCTCCAAAGTAATGGTCATAACTTTTAGGCTTCTATATTTCAATTTTCCAAACATCCAACTCTGCAGAAGTTATTTTCATCAACAAGAGAAAAATACCCTTTTTTTTTTTTTTGGCATGGATTTAGACCTCCCAGGAATCTATTAAATCACACAAGAACACCTCAAAACACCAGAACTCCTTTGAGAGTTAGAAATAGATCACAATGTATACTGGGTTAAATAAAGTCCTCCCAAATATTAATGTCCATTCACAACCTCAGAATGTTACCTTATTTGGAAATAGGGTCTTTGCAGATATAATTGGTTTATATAGAGTCACACTGTAGTGGAGTGGGCCCTAGATCCAATGACGGGTGTCCTGTCTTAGTTCATTCAAGCTACTATAACAAAATATAGTAAACCGGGTAGCTTTTAAACAACAGGAATGTATTTTTCATAGATCTCAAGGCTGGATTGCCTAAGATCTAAGTGCTGGCAGATTTGGTATTTGTTGAGGGCCTAGTTTCTCTTTCACAGATGGCACCTCCAGCTATGTCCTCACAAGACGGCAGGTGCTAACTAACTCCCTGGGATCTCTTTTATAAGAGCATTAATCCCATTCTTGTGGACAGAGCCCTAATGACCTAATTACCTTCCAAAGGCTCCACCTTCTAATACTTTTACCTTGGTGATGAGTTTTAACGTGAACTTTGGAGGGATGCAAACATTCAGACCATGCCTATCCTTACAAGGAAGCCATGAGAAGACACAGAAACATACACAGATTGAAGCAGGTCATGTAGTGATAGAAGCAGAGACTAGAGTTATATATCCACAAGTCAAGGAACACCAAAAATTCCTGACAACCACCAGAACCTAAGAGACACGAGACATATTCTCTCTCCAAGTTTACAAAAGAAACCAATTGTATTAGTTTGTTTTCACACTGCTATGAATGCCTGCCTTCATAGACTGGGTAATTAATAAGAAGGGAGGTTTAGTCGACTCACATTTCTGCATGGCTGGAGTGGCCTCAGGAAGTTTACAACCATGGTGGAAGGCGAAGGGGAAACAAGGCACCTTCTTCACAAGGCAGCAGGAAGGAGAAAAGCTGGGCAAAGGGAAAAGCCCCTTATAAAACCATCAGACGTCATGAGAACTCACTCACTATCATGAGAACAACATGGGGGAAACCACTCCCATGATTCAACCACCTCCACCTGGTCTCTCCCTTGATACGTGAGAATCATGGTGATTATAATTCAAGATGTGA
This sequence comes from Piliocolobus tephrosceles, assembly GCF_002776525.5. Classification (NCBI taxonomy): domain Eukaryota; kingdom Metazoa; phylum Chordata; class Mammalia; order Primates; family Cercopithecidae; genus Piliocolobus; species Piliocolobus tephrosceles. Next base: position 40,437,878 of record NC_045437.1, read on the forward strand.
TTTAGGTGGGGACACAAAGCCTAACCATGTCACCATTCCTGCCAGTAATTTGATTTTAGATTCCAAGCTTCCGGAAATATGAAATCATACATATCTGTTGTTTTAGGCATGTAGCTCATGGTAATTTGTTACAGCAGTTCTAGGAAACTCATAACTGAGGATAACTGAGGATTTTCATTTCTTTATTCCTCCATTAACCTGACTCTTCCTACTTCCAATTTCAGCAGCTGAAACCATCATTTTCTCAGTTTAAATATGACTGACAAGTTTAAATTACACAAAAGAAGGATGCTCATGCTGTCTCAGAGGGATGATAGGGTTAGAGAGCAGGGTACGAAGCAACCAGAGCAAAGGGGTAAACCTTCAGCTCACAGGCAACGGCTGAACGGCACTAAAGAACCCAGAAACTGAAGAGAAAGGAAGTACATCAACTCTGATGGAATGAGAAAATGGGAAGTAGAAAGTTAGGTGTAAGCCATGTAAAGTGAAGTGCAGAAACACGCCTTCAGAAAATAAAACTAAATATGAAAGGGCAATTCTACCACGTGAGAGTCAATGTACGCATTCTGAAAAGGTGCACTGCTTGTCCTTAGAAAACTGCTTATAGTTCAAGGATATTTGTTTTAGCATATTCTGAAAAGACTTTAGGACTGTTATCAATCCTGTAATAAGCCCAAGAGGAAATTTCAGGAAGCTGCAGTTCTCCTACCACATTTACAAGTATGATAATACTGGTCTTGAGAGAACAAGAAACACAGTTATTGTCCCGTATCACCATCATGTTAAAAACAATGCATGTAAAATTGTTGCACAGCATAAAATCACTTAAAATACAAGGTGTTACTACTGCTGGTAGTATGGTACAATGATAGATGGAGTCTGCAGTAAGAAAATAGGGACCAAAATTCTACTATGCACTCACTAAGCTATGTAGGGTGGGATAAAAGGGACTGGTAATGAGGAGGGAGAGCAGTTCAATTTTAAATGAGATAGTAAGGGTAAGCATCATAATGAAAGTGACCTTTAAACAGAGATCTGAAGTGTGTGATTCATTCATGTAGATAGATAATAGACAGTTGTTTATTACCCTCAAGAATTCTAGAACTCTCCTGGCGTCTTGGATTCTGTCTAGTTCTGTGGAAATTATCTGAATCCTGTTTGTAATCTTCACACAATCACTTAACAAATAAAAACATAAATATCCATCATGTTTTGTTAAAACCTATTGTTTCAAAACATTCTGTATGCTGTTAACTACAAAATATGTATGTACAATGGCTAACTATTTTCTAAAAGAGGTAAGTTCAGGATAGAAAAATAGTCATTCATGTTGGAAAGAAAAAGAAAAACAAGTTCTTAATCTCTAGACTTACCCATTTTATTAATGCTATAAAGTAGATGTTTGTGTCCTCCTGACACTCCAAATTCATATGTTGAAATCTGTTCCCTAATGTGAGAGTATTTGGAGGTTGGGCCTTTGGAAGATGATTAGGTCATGAAGGTGGAGATCTTATGAATAAGGTAAGTGCCCTTATAAAGGAAATCCTAGAGAGATCCCTTGTCCCTTCCACCAAATGAGGACATAGCAAAAAGATAGCCATTTTATCAACCAGGAAGCAGCCTCTCACCCTCTCACCAAACACCAAATCTGCCAGCACCTTGATCTAGGATTTCTCAGCCCCCAAAACTGTGAGAAATACTTTTCTGTTGTTTAAAAGCCACACAATTTATTGTACTTTGTTACAGCAGCCCAAATGGACTAAGATTATTAAGAAATATTATTTCCCTATTGTCTTCTTACTCTTTTAAAAAAGCAATGGAGTTTTATGAGAATACATTAGCACTAACGGGAAAACATACCTACCCAACCCATATGAGTCAATGGGGCATAAGAACTTTCTGCAAAAATAAATATTGAAAATGTTTTTGCTACTTTATAAGCCTGAAAAATAATTCAAGCCAGTGTAAACCCTTGAAATTCTGTTGGATAACCAACTTAAGGAGCTGTTGACATCCATGTGGCCTGGTATCCACTCTTGACTTCATATCAGACAGCCGCTGGAAAGCGATTGGCATGAACCTGTTTCTTAGAACCCTCTGTTTTATTTTTAAATGATAACAAAAGTAAGTACAACCATGATAGTAGCCTACTAATAATAAAGGGAGCTATTTATACATTTTTTAAGTGACTGTGGTAGATATAGTTAGCTATCAACATGAAGTTCTTGTACCTTGGAGATGGCAGGTCACTCAAAGATACAGACTCCTGGTCATGGGAGTTCCAAATCTCCTCTCAGATTATTGGAACCCAGGAGTACACCCCTCCCCAGCATAACCTGCATATAGAAGAATAGCCCACTCCTGAGGAACCTGTAGCTGTGACCAGCACCTCAGATACAATGTTGGAAGGACATCTGTACTTAAGCTGTCTGTATTCAAGTGACCTTTGCTCTCAGAGAAGTGGGACTATATTCAAAATGGTGCCCTTTAACGTATTCCACATAAACCCCTTTCACCTGTTTTGTTTTGAAACATTCTCATGGGACTAGGGTTCTTAAAGCTGAGGAGGTACATGAAAGCTCATACCATAACAGGTCACCTGTTAGAACACATCAGTGGAGAAAGATGAGCACTGAGAAAATGCGGAAAGACTGGGCCTTCCCTGTCCTCTGTCCTGAAACATTGTGTTTCAGCTCACTCTCCATAAAAATGATGTCCTGGAGTTCTAAGAAAGAAAACAGTCATAGACCACAGAAACACAGGGCTGTAATTGATGTAAGGGAAAACTGTGTAGACATGGGGAAAAAGGGAAAAATAGAAGCACCAATTTTAACTTTTAACCATCATTATGGTTGCTTAAGATACAACAATGATTTAAAAGGGAGAAACTAAATAGGAGTTGTTACTGGAACAGTGTTTAACCTGCATGTGTTTTCCCTACTCCCTCTCCCTGTGCCTGATAATGTCAATAGTGATAAAAATGAGCTAGATGGAAGAGGATTGAAGGTGGTCAGTGTAATACTTTAGAAAACAGATTCAAGTATGACTCAAATACCTGAAGCTTTAGGGATTCTATATTTAAAGAACAGAATATAAAAGGAATAAAAAACATATTGAACAGCCCAAGAATCTCTAGTGGAAATGAAAGATTAGACAGAGAAACAGGAATCTGGAAAATAAAACCAGAATTAGTGAAAATGTAATTCTGAGAGTTAGAAGGGATGAAGAAATGTGACCAGGCTGAATAAGAGATATAAAAAGCCATTTATTTACCTTGACAATAAAAAGTTTGTCAATGACAAGGAAAGTTGGGGCCAAAATTAAAAAGTTTAATTATTTTCATTCAATAAATGTTCACTGAATTGTCACCCTGTGCCAGGAACTGTGTTAAGTGTTGGGATCAAGTGGTGGACAAAACAGCAGATTTAAAGTGAGTGGCCAGGGCAAAGGGTCAGGTCATTTGACGCTAATGCTAAAATCCCATGGAAATCTGAATGATTTTCTTAGTACCATGCGGTCACAGAAAACTAAAGCAGAAGCAATGGGCTGAAATGAAAAATAAGGGTTCAGAAGAAAAACACTAAAAGGCATCTGTTTAAATAAATTACATTTATTCCAGGTGCTACATACGCATCTGAAATGGAAAAGTCCTTGTGAGACCCTGTAAAATAATTTACAAAGAAATATTGAGTGATATTACGCAGACAAATGCAATGTATGCTACATTTTAGCTGTACATTTTTCAGTTAAGAGATATATTTATATTTCTTAGAGTATCTATTCCTATAACTCATTTCCTTATGAAAAGCATGTTTTGTTTAGACATTCCTATAGAATATTGCTTGATTTTCTTTTTCTCTCTTGTCTGTTTGTCTAAGAAAAATATTTCCCTTCAATGTCAAGTACTCTTTCAAGGGTCTAAATAGAAAAATATTAGAATCATCGATCAAAGAATCCCTTCTCTTTCTGAGTGTCTTCATCTACATTTAAGGTTTGAGAAGACAAGTGACAAACATATTTTTAGACATTTTCATGTTTGAACAGGTTAGGAGGGGTTTATGTCTTGATTCTTCCTAATATAAATGGCATTCAGGCTAGACGAAAGGAAAAAAAATAGTCTCCAGGATTTCAGAAATGTTATTTTAAAAAATCATCCAAATCAATGTGGCAGATTGACTTGCTTAAAAGCCCTTCAATTAGATTCCATTGCTATAAATGGAGGTGAAAAATCAATCAACACAACCCGGGACCAAATATAATGTCACAATGAATAAATACTTCATTAGAGGTCCAGCCTAATCTTGCCAGTTTTTAAAGATTGGTACATTCATGTGACATGTCAAACTAGCATCACACTGCTCAAGTCCATTTAGAGTATCAATACCAAATTAATATTCCTAAAACAACAAAATCAATAACAAAATTTCATAGCTCTGACTTCAGAACTGCCAACGAGATAGCCACCATTGTCTCTTACTGCTTCCTAACACATTCCACTCAATTCCATTAGAGACACCTCCCTGCAACTATTTCTCAATCAACCATTATGTTATTTCTCTGCCAACATCTTCAGTCAACACTGTTAATCTACCTGTCAGATTTATATCACTTCTTGCAAACTTTCTTTTGTACCCAACTTAAGGATTGCTGCCATTAAGTGTACAATCAAGCAAGCGATAAGAATTTACTGAGCATCTATTCTGTGCTTGTCACTGGGCTAAGGAGAGGCAAAAGAGAAATGATTAGATAAAGACAAATCCTGCAAGGAGCTAATACTAGAGTTCAAGGTATAGCACCAAGAAACAACCCCAGATTAAGATCATGTGTAACAAAGGGCATAGCTATGCCTTGCAGAGAGAAAAGGAACTGCAATTTAGGAGACCTTTTAAACCTGTTTTCCACACAAAGACATGTGTATATAGAGTATAACATAATGGTTCCCAGTCTCCTCTGGGATATGATTTCATGGATGCTGTGTTCCCATTTGTGTTGCAAACCTTTCAGAGGCAGGAAATGTTCATTCCTAGCACTCCAGTGCCTATCATATTGGTGACTATGCTGTTAATTCTCAATGGTGTTGGTTGAATTTTAATATCCTTTACCTTTGATCCTGTTGAACTGTACTCAATTCATAGCATGGATAAACAGAGGTGCTTAGATGTACAGTCTAATTTTGATGTGTGCAGTTAATACAAATGTGTTTCTCATGTTCTATAAGTATATGTGCATTATCACATGTGTAATTTCGAAAGTCAGAGAAACTTTACAGTGAGAGCTGTCAAATACCAGCGTGAAAATTCCAGGGTTTATCACAACTCATCAACATTTATAGCAGAGTACCTGGCATATTGAAAGAAACCAAGCAGTTTATGTATGACATCTACTTTTGTGCTATTGTACCCTTGGTGAGCAGGAAATTAAGTGTGTTTGCACACAAATAACTTTATCTAGTGAGCCCTCATTATGCTACAAGAATTGCAAGATTCATTGCCCTTTTTACAATAGTCATTATGAATTTATAAAATGCAATTTCACTTGAAATCTTTGATAATTAGATTTCATGTATTATCACCAAGTGGCTTATAGTTTACATTCAATGAGTATTTTAAAATTCTTGTTTATGAATGTGTAAAATTATTGGAACTATTCTTTCATTGTTTGGGAATTGTGAGTTTTTTTCTTATTACTATTGTTGCCTAAGTGTTTCATGTCTCTGGAGCTAGAACTTCTTATAAATTATAACAAATTTGGTATAAGATTACATTTTTATATTTTATCAATCAGCAATACATTCAGAGTAGTGTTATTCTCAGTAGTGTTGAATCTTTGTCTTGCAACAATTGGTTTATTGTTTTCTGATAGGATCCAAAAGTTATCTGGACTACATGTGGAGAATAGAATAAATAAAGCATATAATATATTTTGGAATTATATTGGTTTATTGGTAAATAAACTAAAAAAATTCTACGAATTGGAACAGGTTTTTCTATGTAGTCTATAAACTGACTCAGCAGAGAAAATCAACAGGGGTACATTAGAGTAATACACATTGAGAATAAAAGGAAGAGAATCCTAAGTTTTAAAAAAATTCTACAGGAACAATGTAAAACATGACTGAAACATTTTTTCTTTCTTTCTTTCTTTTTTGGTATCCTACTAAAGATCAGAAAATTATCCCTCCTACCTTCAAAAACAATAAAAGGGGAGAAAGAGTAATATGATTTTTTTGAAGCGGTAATTCTCCACTGAGTCGCTGCAATCTGTTTCATGTACACTTGGAATTTTATTTTTCTCTCCTCCATAAAGTGTGCTACAAAACCATGGTGGTTTCCTGCTTTCTAAAACGCTGGGTTGCAGGAGCATTTATCATTACTGCCTCACTTGTTAACCTGCACTGATATTTCTACATTTAGCCTTGTTTTTACAGTGTCTCAGAGGTGTCTGATCATGTTTCAAATAACTAGGTGAGAAGAAAATCGAGAGAGAGAAAGGGGTGGTAACACCATATAAGGAGTCACCACAGCTACTTGAATATGGGTGAATGAAACAGCTCATTCTGCTCCCAAATCATAGCAGCAGACCAAAGCAGTGTCACGGTCAGAACTCAATCAGACTCCACATTGACACCTCATCCCCTTCACTCCCATTCCAGGGAAAACACATTAGAAATTGAGTTGTGATAATTTAGTCCTATATTCCTATGTTTCCATTAAGAGACTCAATTTTAATTTAGGTATCAAATCTACTCAACAAGCATATGCCTTGTAATTGACAACTTGGTTCTACGCACAGTCCTGAAGAAATAACTGTATGAAAACCTCTCCCAGTAACCTGAAAGAGCCGGAAGCTCACATGTGCACTCAGGCTAGGTTTTAGCAAGGCGTTTAATCTAGGCAGCAGTTGTCATACCTCTGTAGGAAACATACACAGTTACAAGAGTTGCCATATTCAGGAAAGCCTAAAACTATGAGGTCCACATCACAACGGTTGCATACAGAGTTGCTCCTAGTCCAGATTCAGTTTAGAAATCCAGGGTCATTTTATCACAAGCAATTCAGCCTAAAAACATAGCTTACATTTTACCCTTATCAGGTTGCCAGGAGAACAGAACTAGTGAGCTAATCAAAGATCAGATTCTGCTGCAGCAAGGGAAATGGGTACCAACAGAAGTGAAGTTTAAACATATTTGCAATACCTGTATGCAAACATATTTGCAATACCTGTGTGCAATACCAATGAAGATGGTATGTTAGTATTTGGGTAGTCCTGGAACTCAGATAGTTAATCTTGGCTGGAAATATACATTTGGGACTTATTTGCACATAAGTATTTTTCAATACTATAGGAATAATTACCTCATCTAAAGTGAGCAGAGGGCCCAGGATAAAGCTAACTCTAGTATTTTGAAATCTGATAGAAGAAGAGTGGCTCAAGAGCTAGGAGGAAAATCCATGAGAGTTCCATGTAGCAGAAGCCTGTAGAATAATGTGTCTTCTTAAAGAAAAAGAATGGCTATAATCCCAGCTACTCGGAAGGCTGAGGCAGGAGAATCACTTGAACCTGCGGGGGGCGGAGGTTGCAGTGAGCCGAGATCACGCCATTCACTCCAGCCTGGGCAAAAGAGTGAAACTCTGTCTCAAAAAGTAAAAGAAAAAAAAGAGAAAGAAAAGAAAAAGAATGGCCCCAACTTTGGGAAATGATGCTGAGATGAGAATTAAAACTGTCCATTTTCTTCGGCTTGGTCAACCTAGAATTATCAGTGATTTAGAAAGAACATTTTTAGTAGAATGGGAGCGCACCAACTAGACTGATTTCAGTAGAAGAATTAATGAAAAGTAAGAAAATGGAAATAGCATAGCAGGACTCTTACAGTGGGAGGGCACCAGCTAGACTGATTCGAGTAGGAGAATGAATGAAAAGTAAGAAACTGGAAATAGCACATGTAGGCCTCTGAGCAAATTATTCTTGAGTAAAGTGACTGTATCTTTTACAATCAATTTTATACAACAGTGTGATTTCACCTAACCATCGATCCCATCTGTATTCATCAGTTCTGGTTACTATAACAAAGTACCGCAGACTTGGTACCTTCTAAATGACAAAAATGTATTTCTCACAGTTCTGAAGGCAGGAAGTCTGAGGGCGCCAGCATGACTGGGTTCTGCTGAGAGCCGTCTTCTGGGTTACACATGACCATCTCGTTGTATCCTTAAGTGGCCGAAAGGGGGCAAGAGAGCTCTCTGGGGTCCCTACTATAGGCACACTAATTCCATTTGTGAGGGTGCCACACTCATGATCTAAATACCTCCCAAAGGTTTCATCTTTTACCACCATCACACTGAGTGTTAGGATTTCAACATATAAATTTTGGGGGAGCACAAACGTTCAATCCATATCGTCAGTTTAAAGAGAATATACTTGCTTCTATTGTAAGAGATTCACATTTCTGGTCTTTGATTATTTTCTTTCCATTACTAATTCATGTTTACAACTTCTTAGGGATCTTTCTAGACCTTGCTGAATGGGGGCAGAGGCTCCATGTTTTCCCCAGCACTAAATTACCATAACATAAGGGCTAGGAGTTCTCACTGTGGCAGATGTCCTCATATTGCTGCTGCACTGTTTTCTTTAAGCATCTCTGTGTCGTGCATTGGCACTCACTATGAATGGCCTTTGTCTTCCTTGTTTCCTTCTTTTCTGCCAATCATAGCATCACTTTCAGGGCTACCCTTCCTCTTTGAATACTTATCCTCTTCAAGAGAATTTGGTCTCCTAAATCCTTGGGAGCTCAACACAATCATAACAACACTTTTTAATGTAAATATTATATTAACGATTATGCTACAGGCATTATTAGACACTTTCTGTCAGGTTTTTGCTGACTACCTTGGCTACCATAATTGTATTGTCTAATGTATCTAATTGCCACTCACAGACCACTCCAACCTCATACCCACTACTGATTACAAAATTATCATTATTCCATCATTTAGTGTGATGGAATCCCTCAGTCTGCCCTGACTGTGTTCATTTACTAGTCTGCTTTAATCTGAAGAGGTCTGTAATCTGTAGTCTCAGGACAGATGAGGAGCCATTTATTGAGTTCTCCCAGTTTTGGTTGAGCTCAATTACCTACTTAGTTAAGTGTTTCAAAGATTATATTCCTAAGAAATAAACATCAGTGAGTTCCAAACTCTTTTGACTGTGCATCACTATCAGTGGACAAAAATGTACTTACATGTACTATTGCCTTATGCACTGAGAACGGTAGAATGCATATGCTAAAAATAGAGATTAGATAATATGATAAAATTAATATGGGCATTAGGAGAAACACTTAATGTAGATGATGGGTTGATGGGTGTGGCAAACCACCATGCTATGTGTATACCTATGTAACAAACAAAGCACATTCTGCACGTGTATCCCAGAATTTAAAATATAATAAAAAATTGAAAAAAAATATATGATAAAGTTTTCTTCACTTTTAAAAGGTTTTTGTTTCTCCACATCCTCTCCAACACCTGTTGTTTCCTGATTTTTTAATGATTGCCATTCTAACTGGTGTGAGATGGTATCTCATTGTGGTTTTGATTTGCATTTCTCTGATGGCGAGTGATGATGAGCATTTTTTCATGTGTCTGTTGGCTGTATGAATGTCTTCTTTTGAGAAATGTCTGTTCATATCCTTTCCCCACTTTTGGATGGGGTTGTTTGTTTTTTTCTTGTATATTTGTTTGAGTTCTTTGTAGATTCTGGAAATTAGCCCTTTGTCAGATGAGTAGATTGCAAAAATTTTCTCCCATTCTGTAGGTTGCCTGTTCACTCTGACGGTAGTTTCTTTTGCTGTGCAGAAGCTCTTTAGTTTAATTAGATCCCATTTGTCAATTTTGGCTTTTGCTGCCGTTGCTTTTGGTGTTTTAGACATGAAGTCCTTGCCCATGCCTATGTCCTGAATGGTACTACCTAGATTTTCTTCTAGGGTTTTTATGGTATTAGGTCTAACATTTAAGTCTCTAATCCATCTTGAATTAATCTTCGTATAAGGAGTCAGGAAAGGATCCAGTTTCAGCTTTCTACTTATGGCTAGCCAATTTTCCCAGCACCATTTATTAAATAGGGAAGCCTTTCCCCATTTCTTGTTTTTGTCAGGTTTGTCAAAGATCAGATGGTTGTAGATGTGTGTGGCATTATTTCTGAGGACTCCGTTCTGTTCCATTGGTCTATATACAGTTGGTGGGATTGTAAACTAGTTCAACCATTATGGAAAACAGTATGGCAATTCCTCAAAGATCTAGAACTAGATGTACCATATGACCCAGCCATCCCACTACTGGGTATATACCCAAAGGATTATAAATTATGCTACTACAAAGACACATGCACACGTATGTTTATTGTGGCACTATTCACAATAGCAAAGACTTGGAATCAACCCAAATGTCCATCAGTGACAGACTGGATTAAGAAAATGTGGCACATAGACACCATGGAATACTATGCAGCCATAAAAAAGGATGAGTTTGCGTCCTTTGTAGGGACATGGATGCAGCTGGAAACCATCATTCTTAGCAAACTATCACAAGAAGAGAAAACCAAACACCGCATGTTCCCACTCATAGGTGGGAACTGAACAATGAGCTCACTTGGACTCGGGAAGGGGAACATCACACAATGGGGCCTGTCATGGGGAGGGGGGAGGGGGGGAGGGATTGCATTGGGGAGTTATACCTGATATAAATGATGAATTGATGGGTGCTGACGAGTTGAAGGGTGCAGCACACCAACATGGCACATGTATACATATGTAACAAACCTGCACGTTATGCACATGTACCCTAGAACTTAAAGTATAATTAAAAAAATTAAATTAAATTAAATTAAATTTAAAAAAAAAGGTTTTTGTTTTTCCCAGTTATTGTTTATCTTACTCAGTACTCAGAGGTGTTTCTAATCTGAAGACTTATGTCTTCTTCATGGTGAATTCTCATCCATTATCTCATTAAATATTGTTATATACCATTCTCTGTATTTTCTCCTTTCTGAATTCATAGCATATGTATGCTGGACTTTCTGAATCTATCTTCCAAATCTCCTAACCCTTTCATAGTTTCCATTTCTCTATCTTTGCGTTGTGTTCTTTCATTTTGTTATTCTTTCTTCAGCTGTTTCTGATCTTCTATTCAATGTATGTGATTATGCTTTCTTTTTATTTCAATAATGACTTTACTAAATTCTAAGAAATGTAATGGCCATTTTCAAAATATCTCTTTCTTGTTTCATTATCCCTTGTTCTTATTTTGTTATCAACTGTACATTTTTTTAGGGGTGTTCTCATTCCATTCTTTCTTTTAAAAATTATTAAAAGCATTTGTTGTAAAATTGTTTGTAATTATTTAATTATCCGTATTTTGGGGAGGTAGATTCCTAAACTTACTAAACATATGACATGTTTTTCATTATTTTGGCCCTCTCAGTTACTCTGGGTTTCTTGCTTGTAAAGACATCTGTGTAAATCCACAGTAGTTTCATGGAGGCCTCAGCATTGACTGTGGGGTGCTGTAGGGAAATTCAGCTTAGGAATATCACTCTATGTCTCTAATCTTCAGTTCCTACTTTTCCCCATGAATTCTTGTCTTTTTATTGTTTTTTTTTTTTTTTTTTTTTTTTTTTTTTTTTTTTTTTTTTTTTTTTGGCATTTCCACTTGTATTCTCCAGAGATTTCTCTTTCCTAGAATTTAACAATAATTGTGTGTTAATTATTATAAGTATGTGCCCAGTATTTTTCATGAATTTAAAGCAGATGGAAGATAATTCAGCATGTGCTCGTGTTCAATGCACTCTCTTGAATCAGAAGACTTTCCTTGGTTCTTGTCTCAGCTTTGCTATCAGTATAATAATGAACCAAGGGAATAAAAGAAATTGAGGTTGAGTAGGAAAGTGACTCAGAGTCTCTTTAGAGATATCCAAACACTGCATTTTCTAAGATGATGCTCTAAGTTGGCATGGGGGCCAGGGAGCATGTGTCTGTGGTCTGAAAACTGGATTGGCCATTATGAACATCTATTCTTAGCTCTGCTCTTGATTTTTGAAATAGTCTGAAGTAAAAACTGCTGTCTCAGCTCCCTTATTGATGCTTCTTACTAACCTCAAAAGATCTTTCCCATCAATTCAATTTGAGAATATAATCTGCTATGAAATTAAATGAGTTTTTAAGCCCCAATTTTCTTAACCCACCAAACAAGATCTTAGCTAAGAAAAGAAACTACCTAATTACATCATTTTTACCTTTCCTCACTTCATCCTGTGCAAACACAAAGAAAAACACATTTCTTTTATCTTTTTCCCCTAGATCTCATTAACCAACACTGGAAAAAGTATTGTTTTCTTTTGTACTCTGTTTTCCAATCTCCTGAAGTGTTGTAGTCTCCAAATAGATTAAAATTTTTATTTAATTTTTACCTTAAAATACAACTATTTAATAAAAACAGACTTTAAGGGTTAAAAATTGTTTTTAAAGATTTAATTAAAAATTTTTTTTTCAAGTGTGTAAGAAAATTGAGCACTGAACAGAAAAAATACATTAAAAATGTTTATAAAGTTAATAATTGAATCTACTTAGCAATGTAGGGAGAAAAATCATACGTACTATAAAAATGTGAGTATTACATATTCATAAAACAACAGTAATGTTTCTTTTTTCAGTTTATTTAATTTTTAAAAAATTATTTTTTATTGAAAAATCATAATTGTATAATTTATGAGATACAATGTGATGTTTTTATATATGTATACAATGTGGCATAATTAAGTCAAGCTAATCAACATATCCATCATCTCACTTACCTATCATTTTTATGGGGAGACATTTGAGATTTATTCTTAGTTATTCTGAAATATATAATACATTATTACTGTCTATAGTAACTCTGCTTGCAATCGATCTCAAAATCTATTTTTCTTGTCTAAAATTTTGTACCCTTTGATCAACAACTCCCATTCCCTCACTCCTCCCCACCAACTCCCTGCCTCCCTCAGCCTCTGGTAATCACAGTTCTACTCTGTAACTTCTATGAATTCAACTTTATTAGATTCCCCATATAAGTGACACCACATGGTATTTGTCTTTCTATGTTTGGCTTGTTTCACTTAGCATTATATCCTCAAGATTCATCCATGTTGTCATGAGTGACAGAAATTTTCTCTTTTTTAAGACTGAATAGTATTCCAATGCATATGTATACCCTATTTTCTTTATCTATTCATACATTGATAGACACTTAGGTTGAGTCTATATCTTGGCTATTGTGAATGGTGCTGCAATGAACATAGGAGTGCAAATATTCCTTTGACATGTTGGTTTCAGTTTCTTTGAATACACATGTAAAAATGGGACTACTGGATTGTATGACAATTGAAATTTTAGCTTTTTGAGTAACCTCCATACAATTTTCCATAATGGCTATACTAATTTACATTTCCACCAGCAATGTTTAAAAATTCCCTGTTTTCCACATCCTCTCCAACACTTAACTTTCATCTTTTTTGTTAAAGCCATTCTAATAGATGTGAGGTGATATCTCATTGAGGTTTTAATTTGAATTTCATGAATGATTAGTGATGATGAGCATTTTCTCATATTCCTGTTGGCCATTCATATGATTTCTTTTGAGAAATGTGTGTTCATGTCCTTTGCCCATTTTTTAATGTCGTTATTTGTTTTCTTGCTATTGAGTTGTTTGAGTTTCTTATATTTTTTGGATATTAACCTCTTAACAGATTTATGGTTTGCAAATGGTTTCTCCCATCCTGTGGGTCATTTCTGCACTTTGTTATTTGTTTCCTCTGCTGTGCAGAAGCTTGTTAGTTTGATGCAATCCCGTTTGTCTGTCTTTGCTTTTGTTGCCTATGCTTTTGGGGGTCATACTAAAAAAAAAAAAAAAAAAAAAAAAAAACATTGCTTAAATCAATGTCATGAATATTTTTCCCTATGTTTTCTTCTAGTAGCTTTATAGTTTCAGGTTTTATATGTAAGTCTTTAATCCATTTTTGATTGATTTTTGTATGTAGCATAAGATTAGAGTCTAATTATATTCTTCCAGATGTGGATATTCAGTATTTTAAACACCATTAATTGAAGAGATTATCCTGTTCCCATTGTGTCTTCTTGGCAGCTTTGCCAAAAATCAGTTGACTGTAAATGTATGGGTTAGGCACTTAGTTTTCTACTGTTTTCCATGGGTTGATGTCTTGATGTCTCTGTTTTTACGCAGGTAATATGATGTTTTGATTACAATGACTTTATAATATATTTTGAAATCAGGAGTGTGATACTACCAGCTTTACTCTTCTTCTTCTTCTTCTTCTTTTTTTTTTTTTTTTTTTTTGAGACAGAGTTTTACTTGCTGCCTAGGCTGGAGTGCAACTGCATGATCTCGGTTCACTACAACCTCCACCTCCTGGTTTGAAGCAATTCTCCTGCCTCAGCTTCCTGAGTAGCTGGGATCACAAGCACCTGCCACCACACTCAGCTGATTTTTGTATTTTTAGTAGAGACAGAGTTTTACTACGTTGGCTAGGCTAGTCTCAAATTCCTGACCTCAGGTGATCCATCCGCCTTGGTCTCCCAAAGTGCTGAGATTACAGGCATGAGCCACTGGCCTAGCCCAGCTTTGCTCTTTTTGCTTGAGATTGTTTTGGCTATTTGGGTTGTTTTTTGTTTTTTGTTTTCGGTTTTTTTTTTTTTTTTGTGGTTCTATGCAAATTTAAGGACTTTTTTCCATTTCTATGAAAAATGGCATTGAAACTTTGATAAGAATTTCTTTGCATCTGTAGACTGTTTTGGGTAGTATGAACATTTTCAGAAAGTGAATTCTTCTAGTTCATGAACACAGGATATCTCTTCATTTATCTTTGTCTTTTTCAATTACTTTCATCAATGTTTTATAGTTTGCAGTGTTCAGGTCTTTTACCTCCTTGGTTAAATTTACACCTGAGTATTTAAATTTTTTGTTGCTATTGTAAATGGGATTATTTTCTTATTTTTCTTTTCAGATAGTCTGTTATTAGTATATAGAAATGCTACTAATTTTTGTATGTTGATTCTATGTCCTATAACTTTACTGATTTCATTTACAGTTCTAACAGATTTGTGATGGAGTTCTTAGGATTTTTTACATGTAAGATTATGTAATCAACAAATAGAGACAATTTCACTTCCTCTATTGCTATTAGTATGCCTTTTATTTCTTTCTATTGCCTAATTCCTCCAGCTAGGACTTCCAATACTAAGTTGCGAGGAAGTGAAGAGAGCATCATTATCTTGTCTCTAATCTTCGAGGAAAAGCTTTCAAATTTTCACCACTGGGAATGATGTCAGCTACAAGTTTGTTATATATGGCTTGTGTTGAGGTGCATTCCCTTTATAGCTAATCTGTTGAGAGGTTTTATCATGAATAGCTGCTAAATTTTATCAAATGCTTTTTCTGCATCTATTGAGATGATCATAGGAAAGTTATCTCTAACTTTGTTAATGTGGTATATCACATTTATTGATATGCATATATTGAACCATCTTTGCATCTTAGAAATAAACAAGATATGATTATGATGAATGGTTCTTTTAATGTGCTTTTGAATTTGGTTTGCTAATATTTTGTTGAGGATTTTTGTGTCTATGTTTATCAAGGATATTGGCCTATACTTTTCTTTTCTTGTAGTCTAGTTTTGGTCTCAGGGTAATGCTATCCTCATAAAATGAGTTTGGAAATATTTCCTCCATGAGGTTTTTGGAAGAGTTTCAAAACATTTAGTATTAGTTCTTCTTTAAATGTTTAGTAGAATTCAGCCTTGAATCCATCTGGTCCTGTGCTTTCTTTTTTTTCCCCCTACTGTTTCAATCCCTTATTTGTTATTGGTCTGTTCAGATTTTCTATTTTTTATGATTCAGTCTGCTGAACTGTGTCTAGGAATTTATCTACTTCCTCTACTTATCCAATTTATTGGTCTATAATTGTTCATAGTAGTTTTATGATTCTTAGCAGTAATTCATTGTTTTTAAAAAATACCATCAATTAAATAATAAATGGGAAAGAAATTGAAGTGTATTTACATGTGTGTTATGCTTATATACCATTTTGGTAGGAAGACATTCTTTCTGTATTATAACATGCTAGTGGTGTTTTCTTTACTTTTTAAAGGGTGTGAGAGATAAATTCACCTAACATATTCTTTCATCCAAATGAAAGTTCTTAGGTACCAACAAAGATTATCCACACATTTGTCATGTATGGTTTTTAAACACCTTGCCTCTCTTGAGTGAGATGGAGAATGAGAACGGTGGGACCAAAAGTGAGACTGGGCTGATAAGAGCTATTTTAGAAAGAACTCAACAAAAGCCTCTGAAGTGTGATCCAGACCAGCAGCTCTGTCCAGTGATTTTGCCAGCTAAGGCATTATATAAAAACACACAATGTGGAATACATTTAGAAAACACAGCAGATTAGGCCGGGCACGGTGGCTCACACCTGTAATCCCAGCACTTTGGGAGGCCAAGGCGGGTGGATCACAAGGTCAGAAGATTGAGACCACCCTAGTTAACACAGTGAAACTCCATCTCTACTAAAAAGATAAAAAATTAGCTGGGCGTGGTGGTGGGCGCTTGTGGTCCCAGCTACTTGCAAGGCCGAGGCAGGAGAATGGCTGTGAACCTGGGAGGCGGAGCTTGCAGTGAGCGGAGATCAGGCCGCTGCATTCCAGCCTGGGAAAAAGAGCAAGACTCGGTCTCAAAAAAAAAAAAAAAAAAAAAAAAAGAAGAAGAAGAAGAAAA
>NC_045437.1:40454805-40462978 GCF_002776525.5 Piliocolobus tephrosceles
AGAAGGAAGAAGGAAGAAGGAAGAAGGAAGAAGGAAGAAGGAAGAAGGAAGAAGGAAGAAGGAAGAAGGAAGAAGGAAGAAGAAGAAAAGAAAGAGAGAAAACACAGCAAATTAAATATGCATGTTTATCTCCTTGCCAAACAAAGGGGGGTGGCAGTTAAAAAAACATAAGAATTATGGTAATTTGAAAGAGGACAAAGATACATCAATGAGTATGTGAAAAATAAAGAGTAGATGAACAAAT
This sequence comes from Piliocolobus tephrosceles, assembly GCF_002776525.5. NCBI lineage: Eukaryota > Metazoa > Chordata > Mammalia > Primates > Cercopithecidae > Piliocolobus > Piliocolobus tephrosceles. The sequence goes on from NC_045437.1 coordinate 40,455,050, forward strand.
GAATGGTAAATGACTTAAAAGAGCAGCAGAATTTGAAACCCGAGGGTCTGGAGAGGAGAATACTGATGAAAAGAAAGACAATCATTTCAGACAGAAATCTGAAAAAAAGCATAAGGTTTAGAAGAACCAAGTATCATGGAAGATTCAAGGAGGAGACAAGGTGGAAATCAGGAGAGCATCAGTCTATGACTCAGACCAGTTAGATCCACATGGCTCATGGCTCTTCCTCCAGGCCATACAACTGGGCAGGAATTTTTCCCCCTAAAACTGAAAGTTGAACTAAGGTTTTCCTATAGAGAAGTTGATCCAGGAGGAGCATGCATACCATGGAAATTGAAGGTGGACAAATGCCACTAAACAGTAAAAATGTCTGCTCTTTTATTGGCTTAGTTCCTTTAATGCTAGAAGCTAAACAGGAAAAAGACTAGAATATTCTTTTTTGGGTAGTCCAAAGAACTCCTGAGAAAAAAGAAAAGAAAAAGAAAAAAACCTTCCACAAAACAACCTGGGGAGGTGTCTACCTCGGTAAGCAGACACATTTGCCACCTGATCACCTTGCAGTGAGTCCCAAGAGTTAATAAACTGCATTCCCAAGTGCATCCTGTCAAAGCAAACCGGAAATGAATAGTAATTAAAGTGGTAAAAACAGATTTTACTCAGGAACTAATGCAACTGGGGAAAAGAGACCTCAGTATAGAACTTGGCTCAATTCTAAATTCATCGTAGATAACTGAGGACTTACAGTCAGGGAGCAGGGCAGGGGTCAGTGTATAAAAACTACTAAGAGGGGAGAGGGGTAGAACAAGATGGAAGAATAGAAGGCTGCACTGATAGTACCCTCTGCAAGGACACCAATTTAACAACTATGTACACAAACAAAGCACCTTCATAAAAACCAAAAGTCAGGTGAGTAATCACAGCAACCAGTTTTAACATCATATTGTTGAAAGAGGCACTGACAGTGTTGAATTGCCAATGCCACCCTTCCTTCATCCCCAGCAGCATCTGGGTGGGTACTGCAGAGAGAGAACCTGTGCACTAGAGATAAAGAGAGTGCAACAACTGTGAGACATTGCATTGAATGCATTGTAGCCCTGTCACAGCAAAAATCAAAACTTGGTTTCTCTCAGCTGATGCCCACCTATGGAGGGAGTATTTAAACCAGTCCTCGCCAGAGGGAAATTGCCCATCCCAGTGGTTAGAACTTGAGCTCTGGCAAGTCTCATGACTTCAGGCTAAAGTATTCCCGTTCTACAAGAAATGTGAAAGGGGACTACTCCAATTAGAAGGAAAGGATGTTCATGAGCAATAAGAAATCATCTGAAGGCACAAAACTCACTGTAATAGTAAGTGCACAGAAAAACACAGAATATTAAAACACTGTAACTCTGGTTGGTAAAATACTCTCATCTTACATATAAAGACTAAATGATTAACCAAACAAAGACAATAACTACAACAACTTCTCAAGACTTTTCCTTCCTTCCTTCCTCCTTCCCTTTCTTCCTTTTTCCTTTTCTTCTCTCCTTCTCTCCTACTTTGACAACCAAGACTCTAAGCACTTGGCTCAAACCCAGAACAATGCCACATAATTTAAATCTGGATATATTTCCCACCTAAAATATTAATTGGCAAATGTAACGAGTTCACAATTTAAAGCTGCAAATTGAATGATATATTTAGGCCTATGACAAGATTCATTGTTGAAGCATGTATATCTTTATCTGTTAAACTGTGATGCTTCTGCCATCCCTTAAATTTTAGAAACGGGAAGTTAACTCTTCAAGTATCAATGGCAACATCTGATCTGCCTTGGCTGGTTTCTGGACCATTTGGAGAGTATGGCCTAAGAATTGGGAAAACCATCTATTTTCTTCATTCTCTAACTATCCTGTTTTTCTCATGACTTTAGATTTCCTGGCTACAAAACTCAGCAACAGATTTTAAGAGGACAAAGAAGAATCTAAACTATATTAAATTGTATGTGATAGCATTGGAAATGGCTGTATTATTAAATTTTCATCCAAGTGGATTTCTTTTGAAGTCCTTGAATAATTGAATAGGCACTTAAAAAATAATTGAACAATCTATACCATCATTTCTATATAATAAAATAACATAACATCTCATCTCAGAATAGGCTTGCCATGTTGTTCTATTTCAGAAATGACATTGAAGTACCTTAAGGCTCTGCTTTTTAAGAAGCAATAATGGTTTGAAGGTGATAGTATTTGTTAGCAACATGCTGGATTATTAGAGTTGATAATCTTTAGGTTGGCCTAAATTGCTCAGTACTCAGGGGATTCATTAGTTGACCAACAAAAGAAAGACAGATCATTGTTGGTACTAATATAAATCTTAAGTTATCTCTCCATTATAAAAAGAGATAACTGTTTTACCTCATATGAGGAATATTTTTGTGCTCTTTCTAGGAAATACGTGTATTTAGAAAAAACTCATGGTTGATTCAAACAACCACATCAAGTTTTTGGATAATCTAGAATAATAAATAAATTATAAGCCTCTCCTATCTATATTCTTAACATTTTATATGATATTTTATGAAGAGATTTAAGTGTTTTACTTTCTAAAGCATTTTTATTGCCTAAAAAAAATCTGCAAGTAAAGAAATATTCTCGGTGGTTAGGGAGATTTTGTCTGGTATTAAAAATTAGTACCTAAATTAGCCACCAAGTGGAAAATCCATAGGCAGATAATTGAGGATTAACAGTATTTCAAAATAATAAAGGAGCAATTCTAACATCTTGGGCCTTTAATGAATCAATTTGCAATGACTTTTGTGCTAAGATTTCTATAGCACAAAACAAATTAATGACTTGCTCCCTCATACAAATTGATAGTACATGTATCATCCTTTCTTAGTGCCAATTCTGAGAAATGCAACAAGTAAACTGGTAGTATTAGGTTGGTGCAAAAATAATTGCAGTTTTGCCATTACTTTTTTATGGATAGAACCATTCCATACTCAAGCATCCTCAGTAGAGGGAAGGGCACATAGTGAAGCAGTCCACAGAGGTAACTCCATTAATTACCATTATACAACGACTTGGGTTCCCCTCCCCCTGCCCCCATCCTTCCATGTAAATTTACGAGAGGCGCCTTCCTCTTTTTAAATTTCAAACTAATCTACAAACCCTCAGGAAACCCATGAGAATTGGGGTTGACTGCCACAATTACTACTTGAGACCATCACTACAACAGTTACTACTTGAGATCGTCATTACAACAGTTACTACTGTTACTCCTTGAGACCATCGTTATGAGAATGAATGAAGGGACAAATGTAGAAACAAAAACTTACGGCAAACAAAACTGTTTTAAAGGAAGTGTCCAGGGGAAGAAGAAGAAGAGAGGTCCCTGCTTCTAGTGAGGAAAGGCAGCCCCTGAGCTTCCACAGCCCTTCGTATTTATTGGGTAGCAAGAGCAGGGAGGAGGAGGTAACTTGTAAGCTTCTTAATTGATAGCAGGTTCATACTATTACTAACAGGCTTCAGATGTACCTAATCAAAAGAAACATTGGGCTTGGGGCTTGACTGCCCTCTGCATTCTTACTGGGTGGCAGACACCGTTTGTCAGTTTGCCAACATTCTGCATTTATGAGAAACAGTTTTCTGTTTACTCATGTAGCTTCCACTAGTATACTGAGTTGATCACACCCCTCATTCTTTCAGCCTCCAACATTTCTCCCTTTTTGTTTTTGAATTGAGAAAGGCAATTGCAAAATGTGCAGCCTTCAATTTGTACTGTACAGGTGGGTCCACTAAATGCCGTGGGTTGTGATAGATAAATCTCTCTCCGAGTTGCACTTCCAAATCCCTGATTCTCCCGTTTCTCCTTTCATGAAGAAGGATGCAATTTACAGAGAATAAACAACAGTTGAGCAACATATTCTCCTGGTTCAAAAACCCAAAGATCGTGTGACATTACCACTACTACCTGAATTTCTCCTTCACAATCAAAATCAACAACTCCTGGGACTATAGAAATGCCCTGTAATTTAAGATGACTTTTACCCAAAATTAATCCCATGTATCCTGTTGGCAAAGTCCCCAAATACCGGTGGGAATCTTAGTGAGTTTGTCTCCTCCAACTAATGCAACCTGTTCTCTGGGAGAGCTAATCCTGCACTTCCAGGTGTTCTGCAATCCACGTTTGCATTCTCAAAAGCTAGAGCCAAAGTCAAAGCTAGCATTTCTGCAGCCATGGAAGAAGACAGTACAAGCCAATTTTCATTCTTCCTCTCCTGTTCGCCACCCTTGATAGGTGCTGTAGGTGGGGCAAAAAATTCTCTCAAACTCTGAAATAATAACAAAAAGATGGTACATACAAAACTCCAAACAAAAAAGAGAAAAGAAATAACAAAATTCTTCCCCATGTTACCCTGATTCAAAAACTTCCTGTTCTTTGTACCTCTAGGGCACTGACCAGTACCTTTTTAGAGAACTGACCCTATGTTGCTGCCAGGAGACTTGTCACGGGTTTTCCCATTCATCTGGTTGGTTTTAGTTTTTTCCGTTCCAGCAGACCTTCCTCGTTCAAGTCCCTATAGGACCCTATCTGTCCCTGTCTGTCCCTGCAAGTTTCTGCTGACTTCTGCTAATCTCTGCTAGTCTTTGCTAGTCTCTGCTAGTCTTTATCTATCCTAATCTGTCCCTATCTGTCCGTATGGTCCCTGTTAGTTCCTGTGAATTCCTGTAAGTCCCTGTCTTTCCCTACCTATCTCTATTTGTCTCTGTCTCTATTTATTTCTATTTATCTCTATGTATCCCTATTTATCTCTATTTGTCCCTGTAGGCCTCTTCAGGTCCCTTCAGGTCTCTTCAGATCTCTGTTTGTCCCTGATGTCCCTGTTTGTCCCTGTTCAGGTGCCACTTGTGGCTGTCTGCCATAAGTACTATTTGAGACCGTCACTCCGACAGTTACTACTTGAGACCATCATTACAAGAGTTACTGCAGTTACTACTTGAGACCGTCATTATAACAGTTACTGCTGTTACTAATTGAGACCACCATTATGAGACTGAATGAAAGGACGAATGTAGAAATGAAAACTTAAGACAAAAGAAACTGTTTTAAAGGAAAGGTCCAGGGGAAGAAGAAGAGAGCTCCCTGCTTCTAGTGAGCAAAGGCAGCCCCTGAGCTTCCACAGCCCTTTGCATTTATTGGGTAGCAAGAGCAGGGAGGAGGAGGTAATGATTGGTCAGCTGCTTAATTGATAACAGGTTCATATTATTACTAGCAGGCTTCAGATGTACCTAATCACAAGAAACACTGCACTTGGGGCATGACTGCCCTCAGCATTGCTTCTGGGTGTCAGACAGTTTGTCAGTTTGCCAACATTCTGCATTTATGAGAAACAATTTACTGTTTACTCATATAGCCTCCAGTGGTATACTGAGTTGATTACAACCCTCATTCTTTCGGCCTCCAACAGAGAAGGAGTATCTTCCACTCTTGGAGGAATCCTGAACCTCAGGATGACATTGTCTCTTGTGTGTGGATGTCTTTGTTTGACCGATAAGGGATAACACTCAAGAGATAACTGGGGAAGCAATGATTGTTATTGCTGTAGTTTGACAGATGAAATGAATGACATTTTTCTATGTGGTGATATGTGTATGTAATGATTCATAACACAAAAAGATATCTACAAAAGAATGTGCCATATCTGAGACCATGTGAGATTTTCTCTTTAGGTGTAATACTTCTTGCCACCTGGTTAATCTGCTGAGAGTGAAGTGTGCAATTTGTAGGCTCATCTCTGCTGATAATTATTGAATTACAATACAGACTCCTCTGGACTTACAATGGCATTACACATGAATAATATCTGTACACAACCCCATCATAAATCCAGGCATGTACTGTACACATATCACTTTCCCACCATCATAAAATAGAGAAATCACAAGTTGAACCATCTTAAGTGGAACCATTGTAAGTTGGAAACAGTCTGTACATTATCTCATTTGATCCTCACCACTTTGGGAGAGTGTGCAGAAAAAAGTTTATATAGCAGGCCTGATTGCTATCCTTAGAAAGGCTTTATTACAAGGTTTACCGTTGGCATCTAAAAATCTGAATTTCAGGCATGTCCTCACCATTCCCAGAATTAATAAGAATGGCTCAATGCGCCTTAACTATTTGGACAAATAATGTGGTTTATGTTGAATATCTTAACCATCTGGGTGTCTAGAATTTGACACATGCCAGGTAAAGTCTGCCTCCCTGATCAGCCCCTATTGAAACCTGGGTGCTGATAATCTAATGAGCTTTTCTGGTTGGCAACATCTTATATGTGTTGTCTCCATTTGTTGCTGAGAGGATTGAACATGTTCTGTGTGACTCCACTGGGAAAAGACTCTCGGAAGCTTGCACCTGGCTTCTCCCAGACTTTGTCCATGTGCTTTTTTTCTGATTTTTCTTTGTACTCTTTCACTGTAGTTAAATCTTAGCTGTGAATGTGACCATATGCTGAGTCCTGTGAGTCCCTGTAGCAAATTATGGAACCCGAGGTTGGTCTTGAGGACACCAACACAGAGAGTAAATACTTTTATTATCCACATTTTACAGAAGAGAAAATTGAAGTACAGAAAGGTTAGGGAGGTCCTTGTGTTTCCATCAAGGCTTTTATAAGGGTCAAATATGATTCTGGGGAGACATTGTACTTAATATCTTAAACTTCCACTGCTTTTGAGATGTTTCCATAATGTAGTTTCCACAGATATTCATGTTTTTCTGTCAATGACAATGTTCTTCCCATTTCCTGCTGCAAATATATATTTGTATATAAAATATGTAAATATAAATTATATATACAAATTATACATGTCCCTCCACACACACACGCACACACACACATAATGTACCGGCAACACAAGAACAGGTGAAATCTGAGCCAGATTTAGTCTGCTACCTGCTTTTGTACAACCTGAATGCCAAGAAAAATTTTATGTCTTTAACAGGTTGAGAAAAAAGGCAGCATTGTGTAACACATTAAAATCATGAGAAATTAAAATTTAAGAGAGTTCATATATAATGCTTTATTGGAAAATATGTATTCTCATTAGTTTTTGTATTTCTATGGGTGCTTTCATGCCGCAATGGCAGGTTTGAGTAGTTGAAACAGAGACCATATCACCCTCAAAGCCCTTTATAGAAAAAGTTTGAAACCCCCTCCTCTAGACCCTTCATGTTCGAGGCCTTCCTCTCCTAGCCAACCTTGTGCAACTTATACTGTTTTCATCTCCCACATATTATTCTTCTAGCCCTGTGATCCTGAAAAAAAGTCCCTAATCTCCTAAAATCTGGAGCCCATATATTTCTGGCCCTCTGAATTTGGAGAAAATTTACTTCTTTTCTCTGGGCTTCAGTTCTTCCATCTGAAAAATGGGAATAATATGTTATCCTAACAGTATAGAAATGGTACTTATTACTAGTAGTAATTGAAGTTTCTATAATACTCAGTATTTATCTCCTAGTATAGAGTTTATTGTAGATTATCAATAAACATTTAAAAACAGAAACAAGTTTATTAGCATGGTACAAAAGAAAGTAATCAGGATTCTAGAATCAGAAGACTTAGATACAATTCCCATACCTGTCACTCCTGGTTCAGAAAATTTGGGCCAATTTCTTACCCTCTTTGTGTGCCAGCTTCCTTGTTGCAAATAGGCCTGTAACATTTGCCTGGGTTCTGTTTAAAGGGTAAATCAAAGAATCAGGTGCATATTTTCACAGCTCCTTGGTCTGAAGTGGTACCCAGGATCAAGATGTCCCTCCCATGATTCTAATCTCCAGCTCCCTTACACCATAGTCACTTCCAAACTCTGGATTTCTTAGCATTGAGTTTACTTCCAAAAAAAAGTTAAAAAAAAAAAAAAAAAAAAAAAAAAAAAAAAAAAAAAA
>NC_045437.1:40463378-40636110 GCF_002776525.5 Piliocolobus tephrosceles
AAAAAAAAAAAAAAAAAAAAAAAAAAAAAAAAAAAAAAAAAAAACCTTCATCTGGGCATTAGAAGTCATTCTGAAGAGGCTGTCCTACATCTCAGTGCAATTTCCTACTTATCCACTCCAGACTATAGCCTGCTCTCATCAGATTGCAACTGACCTAATTTGTAAAGACTTCAGTGAAAAGAGGCTCATTAAAAGCCTTCATCTCTTTAGCAGCCTCTCTTTCCTCCCTCAAATGATCTAGGTCAGAATGGCCCAATAAAAATAGCTGGGAAAATTACAAAGTCACTGAAGACTCTGCAAGGAGTAGAGACTTTAAGAACTGGTGACAGACATATACTGTCTAGCAGTAAGATGGGAGTGGGTTGCATGGCTTAGGGACATACAAAATGCCTGACAAAGTATAGCAATGGCTGACTACTATTCCACTCTCATCTCATGATAGGCTGGCCATGTTGTTCTGGTTCAGAGATGACATTGCAGTGACTTAGTACTTTGCCTTTTAAGATGCAATGATGGTTCAGAGGTGATGGTATCTGTTACCAAAGTGCTGGATTGTTAGAGAGTTGATCTTTAGCTTGGTCTCAGTTTCTCAATTCTCAGTGGATTTGTTAACTGAGCAACAAAGGGCTTGACATAGATACAAAATAAGCAACCATAAGTAATAATAATTCATGAGTTTAGAGCGAAAAGGTTTTACTATGGATATTATCCAATATTTAGTCCCTTACCGGAACATATAATCATACAGAGTTAACATCTAGATTTTTAAATCTTAATTTAAATAACTATGTCACTTTTCTAGAAGCCATCACTCTCATAATCTTAATTATTTAAAACATCATTAATAAGTTGAAAGTATATGAAATAGGAAGGCTTTTCAGTGATTAAAACAGATGTCATAAAATGTATTTACTAAAGCTGATGTACTTTAATTAATTAAACATTTCTTGAAGCCTCACTCAGAGTCTATTCTGTTTTAAGAATGATTATCATCAACTTAGCTAAATCACTCTTCAGCTAGAGGAAAATAAACAGCAAAGTGTAAAGAGGTGTGTATTAGGCTATTCTCATACTGCTATGAAGAACTACCTGAGACTGGGTGATTTATGAAGAAAAGAGATTTAATTGACTCACAGTTCCACAGGCTGTACAGAAAGCATTGTTGGGGATACCTCAGAAAACTTCCAGTAATGGCAGAAGGGCAAAGGGGAAGCAAGCACCTTCTTCACATGGCAGAGCAGCAGAAAGGGAGTAAAGGGTGAAGTGCTACACACTTTGAAGCAAACAGATCTCATGAGAACTCACTGTCATGAGAAAAGCAAGGGTGAAGTCTGCGCCCCATGATTCAATCACCTCTGACAAGGCCCCTCCCCCAACACATGGGGATTACAATTTGAGATGAGATTTGAGTGGGGACATAGAGTCAAACCATATCACCAAATGTTCATTGACAGAAGAATGGGTAAACAAAATGTGGTATATTCATATAGTATTTTATTATTCAGTCTTAAAAAATAAGAAAATTCTGATACATGATACAGTATAAATGAAAGTTCCAGACCCATGCTAAGTGAAATAAGCCAGTCACAAAGGACAAATATTACACGATTCAATTTATATGAGGTGCCTAGAGTAATCAAATTTATAGAGCCAGAAAGTAGAGTGATGGTTGCCAGGGGCTAGGAGAGGGAGGAATGAGGAGGAGTTAGTGTTTGATTGGTATAGTTTTAGTTGAGGAAGATGAAAAAATTCTGGAGCTAGATAGTGGTGATGTTTGCATAATAATGTGAATGTACTTAATGCCACAGAATTGTATGCCTAAAAATGGTTTAAAATGGTAAATTTTATGTTGTGTATATTTTACCACGATAAAAAAGCTGTAACACTCAAACACAAAAGCTTAAAAACATAGATGTCTAGTTTAGTGAGTGTAGGCATAAACAGCTATGCATATACCAAAAGCTTCTTCAAAATATCTCTTTGTGATATACATACAGTTCAATAGGCTAATAATAATTTTGTATTATAAAATTGATTAAATTATATTGGTCCTTAGTACTCTGCTGAGAAGGAGAGAGAGAGAGAAAAAGAGAGAGAGAGAGAGAGCAAGCATGGACTTTAAAAACATTTATTTGAAATCATTTAAATTAATCATGGTGTTACCTTAAAGAGGCAAATTCTATATTTTAGAAAATAACCCTATAGGTTCAATACATATGAGTATTTGCCAATACTTGTCAAAACAACTAATACATCACCTAGAATATGGAAACTAATTATTAAATGTTGGTTACATTTGTTACATTTTTAACAGAGAAAAGAATCTAGTAGAATTTATTTCTTTCATTTAATTTTCTATTAAAGCATTGTCTCAAAATTTGGGAAAATGCATTTGTTATGATTGTCAGTTGATATTATAATGAAGTCAAACCATTTTAGAGGGATACGAGCAGAAGTTTTTCAGTTCTGAATTCTGGTGAAAACCTTCCTTTCAGTAGGAATTAAAATGATTTTTGCCCAAACATTAGCCAAGAAAAATGCCCTGAAAGCAATATACTGGGAAAGGTTCTAAACTCTTGATAGAAAAGCAATCAAAATCAAAATGCCATCTCCCAGGGTCAAGGACCAATGAGTCACCCACTGAGAGGCTCTCTGAGCTCCAGGACACAGCAATGTCCTTTTGAATATAACATCAGGATTTAAAGTTCCACTTGGATACTTGTGAGGCTGATGTAGTTGTAACAGAGTTTTTTTTTTTTTTTTTTTTTTATATATATAACATTTGCTTTTTTTCTCTTCTAATAGAAATTGGTATGATGACATGTTGCAGCCAGAGGTTAGGTACAGAGAAAAAACATAGTTCAGGGTTTAAGCCATTAAGAAAACTTTTAATCTCACTCTTGTGGAAATTCAGTACTGTTTAGTTTGTTCCTTTACTTGTTTAAGGATTTAAGAAAATGTCTAGGTCCATTGTTAAAAGTATAGCATAGTGGGCCAGGCACGGTGGTTCATGCCTATAATCCTGGCACTTTGGGAGGCCAAGGCAGGTGGATCACCTGATGTCAGGAGTTCAAGACCAGCCTGGCTAATGTGGTGAAACACCGTCTCTACTAAAAATACAAAAACTAGCCTGATTTGGTGGCGGGCACCTGCAGTCCCAGCTATTCGGGAGGCTGAGGCAGGAGAATCGCTTGAACCTGGGAGGTGGAGGTTGCAGTGAGCTAAGATCACACCACTGCACTCCAACCTAGATGACAGAGCAAGACTCCATTTCTAAATAAATAAATAAATAAATAAATAAATAAATAAATAAATAAATAAAACAAAATTGTAGCGTAGTGGAAATACAAGTTGAAGCATTAAAGTATACTAATACTGACTGTTTCTAAAAGGGGTCAAATTAGTATGCACTTAATGAATTAATCAGAAAAATACCCTCCCAAATTTATAATTGTCAATGGAGAGAGTCCTGAAGAAATAATGAAGACCTGATTTGTAAAATACAATAAAAAATAAAGGAAGGGAAAAAGCTTGGACTTAGAAATCCAACAACTCTTTCTCTGTCTGCCTCACCTAATACTTCCAGAGTATTTAGTCTCTCCATTTGTATATCTGCAAAATGGGAATGATATTGACTCTGCAGAGTTGTTATAAGGATTAGAGTTAATATATGTAAGTGATTTTCAGACAGCAGCCTTTAACAAATGGTCACAATTACTGTGATCTCTTCCTATGAATGTAATGCTATAATACATTAGCTAGATCTCCCAGAACTGGACTTCTGCCTGCATAAGAGCTACCCAGCATACTGAAGATGAGTCAGATAATACTTTTGGAATCATACATATGGAGCAAAACCAACAATTATCTGTTCATCACCTCTGAAACAACAACTTCCTTCAGGATTCTAAGGTGCAGAGGGACCCTGAAACTCAGCAAGTACTCTCCAACAGCTTCTGAAAAAGCCGGGCAAAAGCAGGGATGCTATCTTCTGAAATTATCCTAGTCAGTGTCTGAAATGGAAGGTGCAAGTAAATAACAAGTATGATATGGTTCAAGTAACTGCCACCACACCTGAAAGGAAACTGTGAAAGGAACTGAAGCTGCGTCTGGAGCAAGGTCAAAAGAAGGGAGAGAAGCTTCTGGGGCACTGCTTTGCCCTCTGGGATGAGCGCCTTAGCTACAGCCTCCTTCCCTTCTCCCTTCTGGCATGGACAGCAGAGTGTAGGCCCTTGTGAAACATGAATAGGTCAGGCCTTCATCTGGATATTTGGGCCTACCAAAAATAAAGACTGAATTTTTCACTCTTTAATTGGACATTGAGAGCCCAAGCCATGTGAATAAGGACCTAACTAACAGTGTTTACAGTGTAAGGACATGTGATGGGCTACCAGTTATTATGCCCATTTTCTAAATTTTGATGTGAAAATGAAAAGTCCTTCAAGGTGCCTTTTTTTTTTTTTTAATATGGAACTCAGATATGTCAATAAAAAAAGATATACTTCTTCTGGCTTAAGTGAATTCTTTCAATGGGTCTTTTTCTCTGCAGTTGTTTGCAATCTCCTTCCTAACATTAGAATGGAAATGCCTAATCTAGCTTGTTTATCTCCATTTCCAGCTCCCAGCATAGCCTGGAAGATATTCACTGTTTAGTGTGTAATTTCTGAATGAATGAGTCCTGAATCCAAGTTGTGTTATGGTGCTACTGACCCTATCCAAGAAGAGACATTGTCTTTGTGGGTTATCTCTGGGCCACATGACTCTTAACATACTTACAAATCTAGGAAGATGGTTTCAATATAAAGAATTTGAAAGCTTCCCATATATTATTCCATTAACCCTTACCAGCAGGATACTTAAGAGCACAAAGTATAATACATTATTCTGATATCACACTAAAGGCAGAGACCTATGAAAGTAATGTGATTTGGCCATCTTTAATCAGTGAAACCATTAATGAAATAACAAGAGGAAAAAACAAAGTTATAGGCCATGTAGCTGGAAGCAAAGTTAAAGAGGGTGACCCTTTCTTGCTGTTAGAGCCTCAGAAAATTAGGAACACTGCAGAAAACTACAGGGCAAAAGGTGTTTATGTCAAAAAATATTTCTAAAAATCTGACTAGGCCATTTCTTTTCTTGTTTTCTTCAATTTTGGTTTAAAAAATACCTCATATTTGCCATCTTAACAATTTTTAAGTGTATCATTCAGTAGTGTTAATAATATCACATTGTGTATCAGCAATCACCAGAACTTTTCCATCTTGTAAAACTGAAACTGTACACATTAAACAACTCCCATTTCCCCTCCACCCCAGCACTGGCAACGGCCATTCTAGTTTCCATTTCTTCAAATTTAACTATTTGAGATATCTCATATAAGTGGAATCATACAGTATTTTTTTTGCGGTTTGCTTCACTTGGCATAATATTCTCAAGGTTCATTCATTGGACAAGTTCATTTGAAGATCAGTTTCTACCTACATCATTTAAAGCTTTAAGGATGTCAATTAAAGTGAACCTGACATGATCTTAATCTTATCAGAACAAAATACAAATCTCAAATACTTAGGATTAAAGGAGAACTTGCAAAGCAAGCACAAAGTTTACAGTAGGTTAACAAAATTCAAAATAATTCCAGTTGCTTAAGAGATGAGGTGAAACAGACAATCAGTGAGTTTTGCATTACCTATGAGATTAAGCAAGAAAGAACATTGGACCAGATGAGAAATGACCTGAGTTCAAGTTCTGGTTCTCCAATTAACCGGAAGGGTGAGATTTAGCAAGTTATTGAATGGTTCTGAGCCTTGAGACCCCATCTTAAAAGGTTGTAAAATAAGATAAAACATACGCGGTATCTTCATAATACATAAAGTGCTTTATAAGTGAAATAAAAATTATTTTTAAAGTAATTTTTAAATGTTATTGCTTAATGAGTACAGAATTTCAGTTTTGCAAGATGAAAAATGTTCTGTGGATAAATGACAGTGATGGCTGTACAATGATGTGAATGTACATAATGCCACTGACCTGCACACTTAAAAATGATTAAAATGGTAAATTTTACATTATGTATATTTACCACAACTATTAAAAAATGTTTAAAAATATGATAATATTTCAGTCTTAAAAAGTAATTGCTGAATCAGATGAAATATTTTAGAAATAGCAGTTCACATTGTTTTCTATTTAGATTATGAATTGCCATTTTTGGTCCTCCCCTATCCAAAATATTGTCAACACCACAATACACACAAAATTAAATGGCCTAATTTTACTGATCTTGGTATTCTCATACATATTTTTAAAGGCTCCAGATGCATTAATGTAGAATTCCTCTCATTTTGAGGAGGCAATTATTGATCTCACCATCTAATATGTAAGAAAATAGAAGCAAAAACATGTTAAGGGACTTGCTCCACTTTAGGAATCCAGACTGCCAGTTATGACCCCAAAAATGTAATACCCATTTTAATATGAACATTAGGGGTATAGGGGGCTGCAGCTATATGTCTGATTTTCAAAACTTAAGCAGATTGACTTGGTTAAGTAAATTCTTGTACTCATAAAGTCTGTGACTTAAGATCCTGGAACATGCACACACACACACACACACACACTAACTGTATTCTAAAATATTTTTGCACATGTTCATTGAACAATTAGGACCAAAATAGATGAGCCAAGTTTAAGTTACTGTATGCATTAGTCACACACCTTTAGTTTTGAGCAACTTTTTGCAAAGTGTTTATCCTTACATTTCTAGGCTTTGAAGTCCAGCAGCTTTTTCTTTTTCCAATCATTGATTTGATCAACATTTAGTAAGCAAATACTGTTGCCAAATATTATTGTATGCCTTATTAAATTGTTTAAATGGCCCTTAGATGAAATGTTCATTAATATAAAATATCTAAATGGTAAGCTTGCTTTTAGGAGAAACATATTGCTCACAAAATTTTAAGAACTCTGTCCTGAGGGTCATTTTAGCATCTTGACTTCAGGAACGGCCCAGGTAATCCCAACCTGTGTCTAGGTAACAGAATGATCACAGTCTGCAGTCTGCACATCTTCTATTGCAGAAGTTTCTATAAGTACATTGACATATGAGAAAAATAAATTCCATCTACTGACATGCTAAAATATTGTTCTTAATCCAATAGCCTTGGAAATAACATTCAGGTCCTAAATCGAGATTTGTTCCTGCTGAATTCAATTTTCAGTTGCATGTCCCACCTGCTAAGAAACTGCTAAATCCTTGTCGGCAATTAAATAATAAATAAATAAAACTTCATAAGAAATGAAAGTAAAGACCAGAACCATTTTATGGATAGAGGATAGGAAGGTATAAGCAGGGATAGGTGAGATTTGATTTATTAAGTTCATCAAGAATTTGCTAGGTTAACTCATAACTTATTCATTGAGAATTTAGTAGGTATTAAGCATTATCCAAATGTTTCACACTAATTATTTCGTTTAATTCACACATAATCTTATGAAGATGGATACTATTCTACTTCTGTTTTTAGGTAAGAAAAAAGACATTCAAAGAGGCCAAGTAACACACCCAAAATCACACAGTATCTTAGAGTGAAAAAATGTCTTAAAGGTCATTGAGCTCAAATCCTGTGTCAATGCAGATGTTTGGCAGATAGCCATGAGCCTCTCTTTACAAACTTCTACTAAAGAGGATGAGTTTACTACTTAAAAAATCACATTGAAGAAAGTTTCTTTCCTTACTTTCAGTTAGCCAAAACCTTCATCCTTCTAAATTGTATTCTTTGGTTGCTTTAATTTAGAACTCCAGACACCCCCTCCTTCATGTATTTGAAGAAAGAAGGCTCTATTCCATTTGTGGTGGCTTCCAGAATCTTCAGAGTTATGACCTGGTAGTGTCCTCCCACACAATCCCAACCCTTCAGTCCCAGCCCCATCTCTAAAACACACTGAAGCTTTCCAGAGTTTTTGTGGAAACTTGAATCCCAGAACAAAGCAACCCCATGCTGCAGATAGGCTCTGCCTGGTACAGAATCAGCAGGACTATCACACTGCTTACTCTACAAACTATATCTGGTTATGCAGCCCAGTATGCATTACACATTTTCACTGCCATGTCATGCTACTGACTTACAGTCAGTTATCACCAGCTGGCTACTTGCCCTAGGACTTTTTCTCACAAACCATGGTTAAGTCAGGTTTCTACTGACCTGCTCTTACATAGTTCATTTTTTGATGTTCCAATTTTTTTTTTTTAGTATGAGTCTTGTTGAAGCTCATCAGAATAGGTCCAATTAATCTTCAAGTTACAATCAAGTTACAAAGGTTACATCAGCCTTGTAACAACTGGAAGTTTTCTCCCACAGTGAGAGACAACTCAGTTAGTACGAGGCATCAGGAGCCTGAACAGGAAGAATTACATGGAACCCTTCTCATTCTAAGATATGAGGACAGTCCAGGGCTGAAGAACTTAAGCCTAGAGAGAAAAGTCTGATGATACAAGCTTGTCCAAAGCTTAGACTTGGGCGAGTAAATATACAATGAAGTCCAATCTGGCTGAAGCTTCCCTGTGTTTCTGGGAAATCTGCTTTTGGATTTCCTATTATCTCTGTCAATATATATTAGACTCTGTTTCCTCTGCTGGATCAAAACTCTTGGTGGTCATTGTCCTCCCCGGATAAGGATATTCTCCTAATCACTTGTCACTATGTCTGCCTGGGTAACATCTCCACCAATAGGAAGATCACATCACTCTCTCTGGGTACCTCATGTCTGCCCCTCCCACAACAGTCCATTTTCCTATGTCCAGCTGCATCAGAGAAGTTGAGTGCTAGACACAATAAGTTAACTATTAAAATAGCTTTCTTTACTTTCCCTCTTCACAGTATATGGCTGGACTGCTTCTGGAGGCTAAGCAGAGCTGAGCCTCAAATGGAAGGACAGAAAATATGAGAGTCTTCAACTGAGGTGAGACAAGAAACAAAGGAGCTTAGTCAGAGAACCAGGTAGTCCCTGCTAGAGACCCTGTTAGCAAAGTAAATGAGGTTAATTAGACATGATGTAATGCTCGAAAGAGCTACGTTTATTGACTACTTACTCTGTGATACACATACTATGTATATTATCCTGTTGAATTCTGACAACAAAGAACATGAGGTTAATACTGTACTCATCTCAATTTTAGAGCTGAGAAAATAGTACCTCAGAGGATATTTAGTGGTTCCCCTGGAGCTAATTTGTAAGTAGCAGAGCCATAGTTTAAACCAAGACTGTCTATGACATGAATCCCCCAGCAGTTTTACAGATACAACACCTGATCCTACTTGAATTACCAACTTATAGATAATTGGAATGCGAATTTAAAAAACAAACCAGTGTTAAAAATAGCATACATTTTTTTTTCTGAAGGTACCGTCCAATCTAAAATTTCTTCAAAGCTTTTATTATGATCAGTAGTCATTAAGTATATAAATACAGAAATAAGAAATGTGATTGCACATATAGTGCCATAATGGCTAAAAATTGTTCCATGAAACAAAATCTTATTTCATTTGGTTCAATTATCATGTGCCTCATTCAAAAAATATTGAAGGCCAGGATAGTCTTTATTGAAATGTAACAAGATGATCCCTTGGCTTGAATTAACTTGTTTCAGTTACAGCTTCTTGAAAGATTTTGAAAAAAAGAAGCTCACTTGACTACTCATTTTGGGTTCTCTTTCTCTTAGATCAACAGAGCAGAAGCCTTTGTACAAGGGCAGAGTCTCTCTATGCATATTTTGTCATTTGATAGGCAACAAATACTAATTGGAAATTGACTATAGGCCAGGGCACCAGGAAAGATCCAGACAAGGTCCTGACCTTGAATAGCTTATATTCTACTCATTTGAGAAATAAAAATATATAAACAAATAAAGTAGTTATTCATAAGCACTAGATAATGTATAAGCACTATGAGTAAGACAAAGTAATTGTTAGAAAAATGATAAAAATGGAATAGACTGAATTAGCTAACATGGTCAGGGAATATCTCCTGAGGAGGTGTCACACTGGAGAGTAGAGGGGGAAAAGAAGGAAGCCTGGAGATGATCTGGAGGAAGATGCCAATGAAATCTTAAGACAAGAAGCCTGGAGGGTATGAGGGCCAGAAAGAATGGATAGGATTAGTGAGAAAGGAAAAGGTGAAAGGAGTTGACGTCAGAAAAATACACAGGAACAAGTAAGTTTAGTAAGTTACAATGGAGGATTTTATTTTGTACGTATTTATTTTTGAGACAGGGTCTTGCTCTGATGCCCAGGCTGAAATGCAGTGGTGTGATCAGAGCTCACTGGAGCCTTGAAGTGGACTCAAGCAATCATCCTGCCTCAGCCTCTTAAGCAGCTGGGACTGCAGGTGTGGAGGGTTTTATATAAGCAAATTATACACCTAACTTACACTTCCGAAAGATACTCTGTATTGAGGGTCAAAGTGAGGACAGGAAAACTGGTTTGAAGAACAGTGGAAATATTAATGTGGGAGATGGCAATGGCTAGATTAGGATTGTAACAGTGGCAGTAAAGAAAAGTGGAAGGATTGTAGATATATTTTAGAGAAATATTCCACAGAATTTATTCCTTGAGTGGTTTTAGGATTTGAGTTAAAAATAAAAATGAAGAATCACTCCTAGGTTTTGGGCTTGGGAAACTAATAGGTAATGACACAAAGTACTTAGATGGGGAAAGCTTGATGAGGAACACATTTGGCAATGGATGGTGATATTAATAGCACTATTTGGGTCAAGTTAAGTTTAAGATTGCTATAAGAAATTCAAATGCATATGATGGGAAGATAGTGGGATATATGAGGATAGAGTACAGCAAAGAGGTCTGGGCTAATGATTTAAACTTGGCAGTCATTAGCATATTGATGTTATTTCAAGTGATTGGATTAGATATTTTCACCTAAGGTAAAAATGTAACAATAGAAAAAAGGAATCAAGGTCTGAGCCCAGGGTAATTTAAGATTTCTTCAGATGGCAATAAAAGAGGCTACAGCTCACAAAGATAACCTTACGGAAGCATGTAGGGAAGGCAGTGAAGGAAGAAAAACAAGGTAAGCGTGGTTAGGAGTAATGTCAGCAAGATGGCAGAATAGGATGCTCCAGACTCTGCTTTCTCTCTTGGAGACACTAATTCAACAATACATGGACTAATTTCCTTTATGATACATCCTGCACTCCGGGTCAGTATGAAATGTGCCACATCAAAGCCAGAAGGAAGATTTTTGGCATCCTCTCACCAGAGTCCCTTCTTCCAGCAGAGTCATGCAATTGGGAAGACACTTTGAGCTCCCAGATTCTCCCCAGAGAGAGAAAGAGGAGACTACACTGCATGTCCAACATTCTGACTTTTGGAGAAGGCTGCCTAGGGGACTGGCTTTTGTCTCACCTGTAAAAGAGAGCTAATGAGACCCAGAGTATTCTAAATGTCTGGTGGTCACTGAAAACAAAATTGCTGAGCAACTTACTGCCTCTCCAGAGGGTCTGAGGTACAGCTGACAGAAGCCAACACAGTTCAGTAGCTTCTCCCTCAGGAAGGAAAGGGAAAAGTAAAGTATGCAGCCAATGTTCCTGCTTTTTGATGGAATACCCAAGGGATTAGTTTCTGTATATCCTGGCTTTAGGGACTGATAGGACCTGGCAATATTCTAGATGCCTGGGAAGCTCTGTGAATACAAAATAGCAGGTGGTGTGCTGCTTCTTCAGAGGACTCACAGTACAGCAGTCAGGCATCAGAGGGAGTCAGAGATTAAAAGCTCCTGAAAAAAATCTAATAAACCTTTCTAATTAGAAATCTATATGCACAGGTCCAGAGAAGACACATCACAGAAAAGGTTTGAGAGTCTTACAGAATCCCTAGTTGGGCTGATTGATGAATGCCTTTTCCTTTACAAATCCAGTCTGTAAAGATTACGAGAGGTGGATTTTTTTCAAGTGTGTAAATACCAACACAAAGGTACAAGAAATAGGAATAAATGGGAAAATAATCAAATCAAATGAATAAAATAAATTTCTAGAAACCAACCTGAAAGAAACAGAGATATATGAATTACCTGACAAGGAATAAAAATAATCATCATAAAGATGTTCATTAATTCAGGACAACAAGATATACAAAAAATAAAACCTTCATCAAACATAGAAAATATTTTAAAATAACAGAAATTTTGGAGCTGAAGAATGCAATAACTGAACTGAAAAAACCCACTGGAGATAATCAACAGCAGACTTAATCAAGCAGAAAAATATTGCAAACTTGAGGATAGATCATTTGAAATTATCCAGTCAGAGGAACAAAAAGAAAAAAGAATAAAACAGACAGAAGAAATCCTTAAAGATTTATGGAAAAGAATTGAGCAGACCAATATACACATTATGAAATTTAAAAGAGGAAAAATGAGAGACAAAGGGGGAAGAAAGCTTATTTAAAGAAATAATGGCCAAAAACTTCCCAAATATGAGGAAGGAAATAGGCATTCAGATTCAAGAAGCCCAAATCTGAGAAACCCAAATAAGTCAATACCAAGACACATTATAATAAAATTGCCAAAATCAAAGACAAAGAAAGCATTTTTAAAATAACAAGAGAAAAGTGACTAGTCACATACAAAGAAACTTCCAGACTATAAGTAGATTTCTCAGCAGAAAACTTGTGAGACAGAAGGAAGTAGAATAATAGCAACCAACCAAGAGCACAATATCTGACAAAATTGTCTTTTAAACATAAAGGAAAGGTAAAGCTTTTCCCAGACCAAAAAAAAAAAAAAAAAAAAAAAAAAAGCCTAGAAAGTTTATCATCATTAGACCTACCTTAGAAGAAATGCTAAAGGGAGTTCATTAAGTTGAAATGAAAACATGCTAAATAGTAATGTAAAAGCATAGGAAACTATGTAACTTAATGGTAAAGATAAATATAGAGATAAATACAGAATACTATAATACTATAATGATATGTAAATCACTTTCAATTCAGGTATAAGAGTTAAAAGACAAGAATATTAAAAATAACTTATAGCTATAAAAATATATTAATGGATAGAAAATATAAAAATATAATTTATGACATTGGTAACATAAAGTATGTGCGGGGAGAAGTAGAGGATTTTATATGTGTTTTAAGTTTTTTTTAATGTAAATAAAGTGTTATAAGATATTTCATGTAAAACTAATGGTAGCCACAAAGAAAAAATATACAGAAGATACAAGAAAAGAGAGAAAAAAATCAAAGAGTATTACTACAAAAAAAATCAATAAACCCAAATGAAGATAGCAATGGTGGAAAAGAGGTATGAAAAAGTTACAAGATGATAAGAAAAACACAATTAACAAGACAGCAATAGCAAGTCATTTCCTATACAATTTTTTAAAAATGTAATTAAACAGCAAGAACAATAATTCATAAGATATATGTGCTGTCTACAAGACTTGCTTTAGATTTGAGAAAATACATAGGCTGAAAGTGAATAGAAAAATATATTCCAGGCAAATGGTAACTAAAAGACAATGAGAGTGGCCATATTTATATCAGACAAAATAGATTTTAAGTCAAATATTGCTACAAGAGACAAAGAAGCTCATTATATGATGATATAATTTGATGAGTCAAGTCAACTAGGAAGATATAGCAATTATAAATATATGCACACCCAATATCAGAAACCCAAATATATAAAGCAGTGACGTAACTGAAGAAAGAGATAGACAACATACAATAATAGGAAAAAAATTCATATCCTACATTTAATAATGGATTAATTATCCAGACAGAAAATCATGAAGGAATTGGACTTCAACTACAGTTTAGACAAAATGAACCTAACAAACATATATAGAACATTCTATTTAACAACAGTAGAATACACATTCTTTTCAAGCACACATGGAATGTTCTTCAAGATTGATCACACAATAGACCCCCCAAAAAATCTTAACAAATTTAAGAATATTGAAATTATACCTAGTATCTTCTTCAAGTATCTTCTTCAACTACAACTAATAGCAGATGGAAAGCTGGAAAATTCACAAATGTGTGGAAATTAAACAGTGCACCCTTTAACAACCAGTTGATCAAACAAGAAATCAAAAGGGAATTTTAAAAAATTATCTTGAGACAAAAAAGGCGAGATGAAAACACATCATTTCAAAACGTATGGAATGCGACAAAAGCAGTACCAAGAGATAAATTTACAGTAATAAATGCCTACACTAAAAAAGATAAAAATCTTAATCTAATTCTATGCCTCAAGGAATTAGAAAAAGAATAACAAACTAAGCCAAATTTAGTAGAATTAAGGAAATCACAAAGATTAGAGCAGAGATAAATAAAATAGAGAATAGAAAAGGCAATAGAAAAAAATCAACACTAGGAATTTTTTGAAAAGATAAACATAATTGACATTTAGCTAAAGAAAGAAAGAGAGAAGATTCAGATAAACAAAATCAAAATTGAAAGAGAAGACATTACAACTAATTCCATGGAAAGGATTATAAGATGCTACTATAAACAATTATATACCAAAAAAATGGGAAAAACCAGAAGAAATGAATAAATTCTTAGAAACATACAACCTATTGAAACTGAATCATGAGGAAATGGAAAATGTGAACAGCCCTATAATAGTAAGGAGATTGATTCAGTTGCTAAAATCTCTCAACAAAGAAAAGCCCAGAACCAGATGGTTTGAAGGTGAATTCTACTAGAATTAATGTCATTCCTTCTCACACTCTTCCAAAAAAAAACTGAAGAGAAGTGAACACTTCTAAATTCATTCTATGAGATCAGCATTACACTGATACCAAAGGCAGACAAAAACACTGCCAGAAGAGAGCACCATAGACCAATATCCCTAATAAACACAAACATGAATAAATATGAATAAATTATCAATAAAATACTAGGAAACTGAATTCAACAGCACATTAGAAGAATCATACAATATGATTAAGTGGGATTTATCCATTGTAGGCAAAAATGATTCAACATATAAAAATCAATTAATGTGATACACCATGTTAACAGAATGAAGGATAAAAATAACATGATCATATCAATAGATGCAGAAAAAACATTTGATAAAATTCAACATCTTTTCATGATAAAAATGCTCAACAAATTAGATATAAAAGAAATATACCTCAACACAATAAAAGCCACATATGACAAGCCCATAGTCATACTCAACAGTGAAAGTTTAAGACTTTCCCTATAAGATCAGGAAGAAGGCAGGGATGGCCATTATTACTACTTCTATTTAACAAAATACTATACACCCTAGTGAGAGTAGTTATATTAAAAAAGAAAAGGAAAAGGTATCTAAATAGAAAAGGAAGAAGCAAAATTGTCTCTGTAGATAACATGATTTTATATGTAAAAACCTAGATTCCAATAAATAAATAAATTTGTTAGAATTAATAAGCGAATCTAGTACATTGCAGAAGATAAGATCAACATTAAAAATCAGTTGTGTTTTTATACACTAAAAATGAACAGTCTGAAAAGAAAATTAAGAAAACAATCCCACTTACAATATTATCAAAAAGAACAAAATACTTAGGAATAAAGTTAACAAAGGAGACAAAAGACTTCACTGAAAATTGCAAAGCATTGCAGAAAGAAATTAAAGAAGACACAAACAAATGAAAAGTCATCATATGTTCATGGACTGGAAGATTTAATATTGCTCAAATATTACTACTCCCCAAAGCAATCTACAGATTTAATGCAATCCTTATGAAAAGCTCAAGGCCTTTTCCAGAAAGAGAAAAAAATAATCCTAAATTTATATGGAACCACATAGGACTCCAAAAACTCTCATAGTTTTGAGAAAGGAAAACAAAGCTGGAGGCCTCATACTTTGTGATTTGAAAACATACTACAGAGCACAGTAATCAAAACAGTATGGTTCTGGCAGAAAGACCAACATATAGACCAATTAAGCAGAATAGAGACCAGAAATAAAACCTCACATATACGATTAACTTATCTTTGACAAGATACCAAGAATACACAATAAGGAAAGGATAGTCTCTTTAACAAAGGTGTTGGGAAACCAGATATCCACATGAAAAATAATGATTTTGGATCCTTATCTTACAACGTACACAAAGATCAACTCAAAATGAAAAGGACATGAATAGACAGTTTTCAAAAGAAGATATACAAGTGGTCAACATATATATACACACACACACACATACACTTTACATATATACACTTATATATATATATAAAGTGTGTATATATAAAGTGTGTATGTATATATATAAAGTATATATACACACTTTATATATATACACTTACATATATAAAGTGTGTATATATATAAAGTTCCATATCACTAATTATCAAAGAAATGCAAATTAAAAGTGCAATGAGATATCATCTTACACCAGTTGGAATGACTATTGTCAAAAAGACAAAAAACAATAGATGTTGGCAAGGATGCAGAGAAAAGGCAAGTCTTAGACATTGTTGGTGGGTATGTAAATTAGTACAGCCTCTATGGAAAATAGTATGGCTATTTCTCAAAGAACTAGAAATAGAACTACCATTCAATCCAGCAACCCCATGCTGGTCATCTACCCAAATGAAAAGAATTCACTACTTCAAAAAAAAAAAAAAGAAGAAGGTCACCTGCACTCATATGTTTATCTCTGCACTATTCACAATAGCCAAGATATGGAATCAAACTAGTGTCCAACAATAGATGATTGGATAAAGAAAAGGTGGCATATATACACAACAGAATACTATAATATGCAGCCATAAAAAATAATAAGGTCACTTCTTTTGCAGCAACATGAATGGAAGTAGAGGTCACATTGTAAGTGAAACAAGCCAGACACAGAAAGACAAATATTGCATGTTCTCACTCATAAGTGGGTGCTAAAATACGTGTATGTATGGATGTAGCAAGTGGGATGATAGATAACGGAAACTCAGAAGAGTAAGGGGATAAAAGGGGAGAGATAATGAGAAATTACTTAATGGGTACAATGTACATTATTTGGATGACAGATACCCTAAAAGCCTGACTTGACCAGTATTCAATCTATACAATTTTATCCCATAAATGTGTATATTATATATATATACACACACACACACACACACACACACACACACACAACTTAAACATAAGACCTGAAACTGTAAAACTCCTGGAAGAAAATGTAGGAGGAAAGATTTATGAAGTTGGGTTTGACAATGAGTTTTTGGAAATGAAATCAAAGCCACAGGTACCAAAAGCATAAATAAACAAGTGGAACTACATCTAACTAAAATGCCTGTCTGCAGCAAAAGAAATAATCAATAGAATGAAATAGGAGAAAATATTTGCAAACCATATATATGAAAAGGGGTTAATTTCCAAAAATATATAAGGAATTCCTACAATTCAATAGCAGAAATTAAATAGCCCTATTAAAACTAGACAAAGAACAAATATAGACATTTCTCTAAAGAAGACATGAAATAGCTAAGAGGATTATGAAACTCAAAAATCATTAGTCACCAGGGAAATGAAAATAAAAACCACAGTGGGATATCACCTAATACCTGTTAGGATGGCTACTATCAAAAATATATAAAATAATAAGTGTTAGCAAGGATGTAGAAAATTGAAATTCTGTTAGTGGAAATGTAAAATTGTGCAGCCTCTATAGAGAACAGAATGGAATTACCTCAAAATTTCAAAGATAGAACTACCACATGATCCAGCAATCCCACTTTGGGGTATTTATCCAAAAGAATTTAAATTGAGATCTTGAATCGGGATTTCCATTCTCATTGCAATAAACTTCAGTATTGTTCACAATCTAAATGTATATCAACAGATGAATGGATTAATAAATATGGCATATACATACAAATGTACTATTATTCAGTCATAAAAAGAAGAAAATCCTGTCATATGCTACCACATGGGTAAACCTTGAAGACATTATGTGAAGTGAAATAAATTAGTCACAAAAGGACAAATACTGCATGATTCCACTTAGATGAGGTATCTAATAGTCAAACTCATTGAAGCAGAGAGCAGAATGGTGGTTGCCGGAGAGAGAGAGGAGAGAGGGGGAAAAGAGAAGTTTCTATTCAACAGGTGTCAAGTTTTAGTCATGCAAGATGAAAAAGTTCTAGAGGTCTGCTGTACAATATTGTACTTACAGGTAGCAACACTGTATTGTATACTTAAAATTTTAAGAAGTAAATTTCATGTTATGGATGTTATGGTTTTATCATAATAAAAAATAAAATAAGGTGTGCTAAGAAGCCAAAGGAAGAACATGTTTCATGAAGAAAGGTGTGGTGAACCATACCAATGTTGCTGAAAGGTCAAATAAGATGACAGAGAAGTAACCATTACCTTTGGCAAAATACAGATCATTGGCTACCTTGATAAGAACAATTAATGAGATTAGTATAGACTAGGGAGAGAAAGAGATATAACAACCTGAAGGCAGACAAGATATTTTTACAAGAATAAGAGAAATAGTTTACTGATTGAGGGGCAGGTGTGGCAACAAATTTTTTTTTTTTTTTTTACAAGGGGCATTATTACATATATTTGTGTGCTGACTGGAATGAAAAGAGAGTGGATAAATTCAAAAGTAAGCTTTGAACAGATTTGTGTGGATGGGATCCAGAACACAAGTGGGAAAACTTAGCTTAGGTATGAGCAGGTCCAGGTCTTCCTCTTATCTAAAGGAATTCCAAAGTATATAGAAATAGATGCATTGTAGGTTCAATGGTGGAAAACTGAGGAAGATCTTGTCTATTTGCATCCAGTTTTTAAATATAAAATCAGAGGTGAAGTAATCAGTTTAGAAGAGGTGGCAAAGAGGAATTAATAGGATAAAATTGTGTGTGTGTGTGTGTGTGTGTGTGTGTGTGTGTGTGATTTAACCTTTTCTTGATGGGTCAGAGCACATTCATTAACTGTGAATGTGCTTTAATACAATGGAGCCCTTTCTTTAATATAAAATAAGATGTGATGTAATCAGTACAGATGAAGTAGGAAGAAGCTGCTGATTTGAGAATCAAGAAGAGGTATAACATTCTCATCTTAGAGAACAAGAAATGAATTTACTAGGGAAGTGTAGTAAGTCTCTCTGCCTGTATTGAATACCCATTTAAAATTTCTGTTCAGAAATTTCCAGTGAGTCCAGTCATCCAAGCTGTGTAATTTCTCACCAACAATGTTCATCCACTGAAGTTTTCTAGTATCTGAGTAATTAGAAAGTTGAGTTTAACTGAATTGGGGTTTTCCAGGTACGTAGAAGAGAAAAAGTGACACAAGAGCATTAAGATAATTTCCAAAGGTGGGAATCTCATGTTGGATCAAGAAATTTGGCTTTATCAGAAGAGAAATGAGGACACGAAGGGGTGATGAAGACTAAACAAGACTTCACATTCTGTAGCCTTCTTCTCTAGCAGTATTCATGGCAGGAGATTTACATCCCCTGACAACCTTTTCTTGAGAAAGGGCCAGGACAGGTCACATGGGTGTGTATTTAGGGCTAACTTCCCTCTAAGGCAGCTATGGTTATCTTCCTCCTACTCTTCTTCCTCCTCTAAATGTCAACATGGGTGTATGGCCTGAGACATGCATTGAAAATAAGTCCTATTTGCCCAGTAGGACTACAAGGGCATCTTTCTCTCCACTACCTAACAAGCCATAGGGGGTTCCAGGAAAGCATAGCAGGAAATTAAGATGACCATTTATCATAATCCACTTTGCCTCATGAAATGAACATTTTTCAAGTGAATAGAGGAACCAAATTTTTATTTATAATGATAATTAAGGATTATCATTAAGGATAAATGTGATAATTAAGGATAAATGTGACAGCTTCATAAAAATTAACTCACAGAAAGAATTCTTCTACGTAAAACAACATTAGCTGGCATTTAAGATAGAGTGTTGTAAGAGCTGTCCACTCCCAGGATCTGTAATGAAATATAGGAACATAACAAGAGCACATCTAACAAATCCGTGGGCCATCTGTTTCAGTACCTGACCTCCGGAGGTGACTAATCCTGGCTGCTTCTCAAGAATATTTAACCATCTCCTCCTGCCCCTCTCTTACTGACCTATCTTCCTCTCTTAATAGAGCATAATAAAAACATATGGTACTGTAAAAAGCTTCTGGCAGCGAAATTCCATCTGAACCACGATTAAATTTTTTGTTCATGTTTCCCTTCCTTCTGGAATATACGATATAGATAATTTTTTGATCCCCACTCTTCTGAGATCGATCTGAACCCTACCCAAACCAGAAGACATGGGAAGAGTCTGTAAACTTCTTGAGGACATTAATTTCAATGATTACGTCTAGGACTTCCTTGAGTGCTCATCATGGTGGCATGTTCTCTGGTTTCCAAAAACTAATACTTTTGAGTGAGAGGCATCCTCACTGGTGGTAATAGTTAAATTTTCCAGAAAACAGAGCTTTCCCCTTTAACAACAGGAATTAAAATGTGTGTGTGTGCACGTGTGTGTGTGTGTGTGTGTGAATGATTTAACCTTTTCTTGATGGGTCAGAGCACATCAATTAGCTACTAATGTGCTTTCATACAATGGAGCCCTTAGGGATTACTTTAGGGACATGGGATTAATTGGCTCTGTTTACATTATCCCAGCCTGCTCAGTGGGAAAAATATAGACCCTAGCTGTGCTCCCACTCTAGATTTGTCTAAAGGAATGATTACATTGCACCCACTGGAAGTTTACTTATAGGAAAAATCAAGACGCTTCCTGAAAAAGAAGTTTTCTTAAGAGGAAGTCAATACAAACACATATGTGCAGATGCAGAGAGTGAGCTAACATTGAGCATAATGCAGAGTACAGAACAAAATTTGTCCACATATTTTTCCTCTGCCCAGCCACATGAAATCATACCTTAGTGCCCGGGCAATGGAGCAACAACAAAATAATCAATATAAACCAGGCAAAAAGATGCCTGGTTTTGGCAGTGCCAGCACTCAGGGCTTCAGCAGTGATGGCAGAGTCAGCAATAGATATTGGCATCAGCAGCTTCCACAATGGGGGACCAAGCTCTGGGAGCCTTTGACTCTTGTTAGACATTAACATGCTCAATGTTGGGCCTTTGCAGACACAGAATAAGCTCTGGAGGAGCTATTAGTAGTGGGAGTGATATTTGGGGCATCAAACTATAGAAGCACAGTTTCTCTATATGTCAAAGGAGCAAGGGTGACAACTCTCCAAAGCTTTCCCAAAACAGGAAAGAAGGAAAATGGCATATACCATGTTGCAGCCTAAAGGACTAGTTTCTCAATCCAGCCCAAATGACTGGTTTGTAGATCATACTTAAGAATCCATCCAGATTTTTAAAACTATTTGGAAGTTCATTAAGGCGGTATTTGGGAGGAGTTGAACAACTGACAGTTGCTGTGATTCTGATTTTACTTTTGGACTGGTAAAGTGTAGAGAACACTATGTTTTGTGTCATTGTATCTCCATTTGTTAGTCTTCCCTCATAAATATTCCCTATTGTCATTAATGATGTATGACACTCAACAGTTTTCATCTTCTTTATAATTTACTTTTTCTATTCTCATTGGGTAGAGTTGGAATTAAATATGATTAAATAAACTCTAAGTAAGGGTATAATAAATCTTTATATGAGTAAAGTTTATGAACCTTAATTTATGAACATTGTGATATCCATTTAAGCAATTGGAGGACTGTGTGTGCATGTGTGTGTTTGTGTGTGTGTGTGTGTGAAGTTTAACCACTTTAGAACAATTATAGTATCAAACAACTGACATCCAATCTAGTGGATTATAAACTGTTATATATGCTTGTACTCCATGTAAGCTATGCTTCAAATAAATGAGATGTGACTTGCCAACACAAACAAGATAGGACATTTTCTATTGAAAACCAATTTACTGTTTACCTTTAATGTTGATGCTTTTGATGGCTTTCTGATGCTACATTTTGCATTATTTCATGATGCCACTTTTACTCAAGAACAATATTGCAAGGTTCTAGCTTATAAATAAAATGAATCAACCTGCAACTTATAACAGAAGGAGCTGGTCTTATGCGCAACAAAGAACGACTCCAAATGAACAAAGAACCAATATAGAGATGTTTCCTAAATTGGCATTAGGGATCACTAGCATCACCAGATGAGCTGATTTTAAGTGCTATGAATGGCCAATAAGAAGCAGCAGGACTTTAAGGAAATGAGAGAAAAGATTTTACTTTTATCACAGTGACCTAATTTGAAGAGTTAAGTAGCAATTAAATCACATTTACTGCTCAAGGTACATGATGACCTGTAATGTCAGTTA
Source organism: Piliocolobus tephrosceles (assembly GCF_002776525.5). Taxonomy (NCBI): domain Eukaryota; kingdom Metazoa; phylum Chordata; class Mammalia; order Primates; family Cercopithecidae; genus Piliocolobus; species Piliocolobus tephrosceles. Next base: position 40,485,728 of record NC_045437.1, read on the forward strand.
TCAGAAATGTCCCTAACTTGTGCAATTAGCTTTGAGTCAAATATGATGTTCTGACTTTAAGCCTGATTATAAATTTGGAAACATGTATAGACTGCATGGTGCAATAGAAAGGGCCTAGTAAAAAATGTATATTTAAATTTGGCTCTGACATTTACATAAAAGCCCTCTTTAGAGATACACTAAAGCAGTTTTCTCAAACTTTAAATGTGTACATAAATCATCTAGGGATTTTGTTGAAATGTAGATTGTAATTAAATAGATCTGATGTGTGATGTATGGAGTCTGAGATGCAGCATTTCTACCAAGCCCACATGTACGCTGATGCTGTTGGTCCCTGAACCAACTTTGAGTACTAAGGTCTTAGAAGAATATTGTTAGAATGGGGAAAAGGCACATGTGTGCATAGGAAGACACTTTGTGAATGGTAAAATAGCATATATAACACTTTACATTGATTAAAAATAGTCAAGGATTCAATTCATCAGAAAAGTCCTAGTAGAACAAATTGTGTTTCAGATACTGTTCAATTTTTCCTTTTTCACAAAACCAAAAACAAAACTGGGAATTAGAGAGGCAGAACAAGAGAGATATTCATCCTAAACAATATTGTTGCTTTTTTACTGTCTTGAAAGATTCACTTCTGTATCACTATCCACTAAAAGATCCACTAAAAGATGGGGTGGGAGGTGGGAACTGCTCTTGTTTTGTTCTTTAGAAGTTTGCACAATTAGACCCAGTACCAGATACATCCTAGAGATTGACTTGTTCCAAGTAAAATAGAAATAGAAAATTACAAAGAGGAGGAAGGTGGTTGGCTCCAGAAACACAGGCAGCAACAAGAAGGGATCACTGTTAGGGGAAGAAATTAAAAACTAGTAAATCAGACACAAGAACAGAGACTCAGACGCAGATTACCAACACCTTACTTGTTCCCATGATGAACCTCTTTACAACAGTTCTGGAGCCACCATGATTACAGAGTTAGAACTCTGCTTCAGAGAAACTGAATTTTCATCAGTCTCACTTTTACCTAAATTTTATACTTTGTCTTCCTGCTCCCATCTCTGTTTATGCTCTGTTTAAACTCAGAGCTGTTTAAACACTTAGCTTCCCTTAGTGAACCTGTTGTTTCTCATTGATGTTTGCATTTTCTAAAGGAAATGAACAAATTTCACAGGCACAGTTATTGATTTATAAAGCATTTCTGTGTTCCTTATCTAAAGTACAATCAACAATTCCCTGTTGAAGAAAACATAGATTCTTTGAGTTTCCAGTCCCACAACATTTTGGCCAATATTTTATTATTACATGGTCAGTTTACTACACTATATGAAAAAGATTTTTATCACATATTAGAGAACACAAAGCAGACCCCTCCCATGGGTTGAACCCTTTCCAATCTTTTAGATTTTGGACAGAATGACTCTCTGTCACACATGCAGATTACCAACACCTTACTTGTTCCCATGATGAACATCTTTACAATAGTTCTGGAGCCACCATGATTACAGAGTTAGAACTCTGCTTCAGAGAAACTGAATTTTCATCAGTCTCACTTTTGCCTAAATTTTATACTTTGTCTTCCTGCTCCCATCTCTGTTTATGCTCTCTCACCTGCTTATAGTGAAGGGCAGAATCATTCATAATCCAAAATGCCATTATTAAACAAATATGCATGAATGAACACTTAAGTTTAGTGCCGTCAGAGAGAGAAAGAAATGATAAACAAGGCTGAAATTCGAGTAACTGTCAATGTGTTCTGGCTGTGTCATTTCTTTAAAAAATAAATTCAAAGTGAAATACTAACACCAATTACTAATTTAATTCCTCAGTCCAGTCAATATCAATCATATCATGGAGCCATTTAAATGCAAAACAGCTATTGAGAGATTACTCTGAAAGTATTCAAAATGCAGAGATTTGAGAAATATTTAAAGACACCAGAACTGTGCTCTGGTGGGGAATATCACACAGCTGCACGTTGTTTTCTGCTGTAACTCTGGGTAATCTGGGTCAGCTGCCCCAGGTGGATAGCCTTATAATTAGGCAGCTCTTCTTTTTTCCAGCCGCTTTACCTAAGAAAACCTGAAGCTTTGAGGATGACTGAGCAGCAGTTCCCCTCAACAGAAACACTTGTGTGGTGCACCAGGAGTGGTTTTAAATGGTGGAGATAATTACTTAATTTGAGCTGTAGCAACTGGCCAAGTAAACATGTAGCAGCCAGGAAGCTATTAGCATGATTTTAAGGCAATTATTCCATTAGTGTTTAATAGTCTCCAATGAGTCTTCTCTATCAAAGTTTGAATATCTTTTTTTCCTCCAAAAATTCTCAGTGCTGAATAATGCAAAAAGGTGCCAAACCTGTTTTTAAGCCTGGTTTTTTACATGTGTGGATCTTCCAAACCAATTTACAGAAACATGGGGGTATTCAGGAGTATAGATTTGATGAAATACGTTGTGTCTATTTTTTTCTTACAAGTATTGGAGTGAGGAGAAGTTTTACAGGGGATCCATTTGAGTGTAATACCAAGAGGAGCTGGGAAAACAATATAAATTCTCATGGAAGCCCAATGCCATCATCATCTTCACGGCTGTACTCTAAGATCACCCAGATACCAAAATCTCTCACTTCAGGTTTTTATTTTGTCCATGGGAGGAAAGGAAAATTACTCTGTTCCCACTAATGCTTTCTTCCTTGTTTCTTAACCCTGGTTAGTCACAGTTGCTGCTGAATCATCCAGATACAAATCAAAAAGCCTTTCCCTCCAAAATTCATAGGGTATCTTCCCAAAGGTCCAATTAAGGGGTCAGATCCCTGAACTGATAGGGATCTTATTTGTCTTCGCTTAGCTTCAGTTTTTTCATCTGTGACATGGAGGTAATAGTGCCAGCACTGCCTGCTTTATGGGGTTTTGGAAGGATTATGTGAGCTGGTGTACATAACAGAGATTGGAAAGTGAAATATTACGGAAATGTAAGGTAGACTCAAAAAGGTATCATACCATCTCTCAAAACTAGATAAGCAAACTTAGGCTTTTAATCCTGTATCTCTAGAGAGCGACTTGCCAGAAGGTTTGCATCACAGTGATTGCCCTTCTTACCTTCTATGCATATAAAAACATTCAGAGGAGACCATGTGAAAGAAACTGTCAAAAATCCAAATAAAAATGAAGAAGGAAAAGGAATGGGAATGCCTGTGGAAGACAGAATGGAGTTATGCCAAAGTTGTGCTTTCTACTGTCTCCTTGAAAAGAGCAATCCCCAGGCTTACCTAGGTAGCAGAGTAAGTGCTGCATGGAGAACCTCGGGTTGGTTCTTTTCCTTGGAGATCCCTGGCCCTTAGGAAGCTATCTGTTGAAGAAGGACAAAAGGAGACAGCTCCTTCTGTGGATAGCACTTGTAGCAGAGACTGTGCCTGCCATTGCTGTCAAATATTCACTTGACTAACAACCATTGATTTGAGGGACTAATCAATGGCAGCACTGTTGGTTGAAGCATCTAGTGATTTTCAAAATAACCCTTCTTTTGTTTTTGTTTTTGTTGTGTTTTGTTCTTTATTATGTTTTCCTCCAATAGCTGAGAGGGGGTGCTGGATGGAGCAGATCAAGAGGAGGTAGACCAGAACGTTGAATTTAATAATCCAGCTTAGTTCAGGGCCAGAAGTGGGCTGTTCGTGAGTAATTTGCCCTCCAGCCCAGCTCTGAAAAGATCAGGTGTGTGCTCCCGTAGCCCAACTGTATAGCCAAATTGCTAATAAAGTATGGCCGTGTCCCCAGCTGTCATTGTTGTAAACTGTCCTGAAACAACCCTCACTCCTGGATACCTGATCTGGGGGTTGCTAGAATCTCCCACCCTAGAAGCCTGCCCAGTCTATGGTCCAAGTCGCACACCTCAAGCCGAAGCTTCTTGATCCCTCAGGTCTCTTCCTCGCTTTGTCCACGCTTCGTTCCTTCTAGGCTGTCTGGACACATTCTCAGTCACCTTTTCCCTAAAATTTGCCTATTAATCCCACCCCTCCGCTGGAGGTCACCCAGGTTCCCCTGCCCAGCTTCTGTCCCCAGCAGCAAACACAGGGTTCACAAGGGTTTGCTTTTCTGACCTGGGCGAAGTGTGTTGCGAACACGCACTGGGACCAGACTCCAGAGGGCAACCACTTGGCCAGGCCCCCGGGGTCCATGCAAATACGCAACAGTGCCCTCTGCCCGTCGCCCCCTTCGGCTCCTTTTCAAGGGCAGCTATCGCGCCGCCTCTGGTCCCTGAACTTTCATCACTCTTCGGGAAGCGCTTTGTCTTTTTAAAGGAGATTGGGGACGAATATTAATGACTCTAGCCGACAATCTATCAAATCCGCTCAATTCCATGCCAGGGATAGACTCAGGTCCTTGCACCGGAGGCGAGCTCCTGACACTGGCTCGCGTTCGCCGCACACTGTCACCCCACAGACCCAGAGATCGCTCCCACTCCCCCAAATCTGCAGGGGAAACCATAGGAGGGGGTCACGAGGCACCATCCTGGAGCTCAGCTTCTCCTCTGCCCCAGTCCTCCGCATATAACCTGCTTCAAACGCCCAGGATAAAAGCAGTCACCTTGACTCTAGCGCCTCGGTCCTTAGAGGTCTGGAAAACGCCAGGAAGCCCAAGGCTACCCGGCACGGGCTCGCCTAGCCTGAGACCCACCCTGGAAGACGAGTTTCCCTCCCGCGGGCATCGTGGCAAGTTACCACTTAGTGGCAGATAAAGCAGGGCGGGGCAGGTGGAGCGGGCGCCGAGCGCCTAGCCGGCAGCCCCTGCGCGCCTACCTGGAATGGCTAAATTGGTGAGGGGGATGCTGTGGATGCTCTCCGGCAGAGTTGCCATCCAGTCGGCTAATTTCAGCTCGTTTTTCCCCTGAGACGAGGCCATCGTGCAGTCGGCGTGCAGCGCGCTGGTCCCAGCACTCCTCGGGCAGGTTGGCAGGCTGCTGCCGCTAATCCAATGTTTTCTCCAGCCCCGCTAGAGTTTACACTCCTCTGTGCGCCACACCCACAGGATGGCGCAGACACATGCTAATTTTAATAATTATTCAAAACACCCCGTGCTCCCTTAGTGCCTCCGCCAGACTCCGCTGGAGCTTTTGTTCCTGACGTCGGTGCTCTGCTCTCTCCGCTCTCCCCTCCCTCTCCAACTCCCTCCTCCCGTCTTACCCTTTCCAGGCGTCTCTGCCTTTCCTCGCCATTCTGCAGCTTTCCCGGGTTTATTTTTCTTTTCTATTCATTTTTTTTCCCAACTGCTTTGCCCATGGCTTGCTCCGCCCTTTGGTGTGACTTTCTCGTCCTGTTTGTACGAAAGACAGTCTTGCAGTTGAACCTAAAGACTTTGGGATGTTACTGCTTCCTGAGGAACAGACTTCTCATGCTGGCTTTCAGGGCTTTCCATCGCTATCAAAGAGCTTTCCTTTTTGTAATCTACAACAGGTTATACCTTTCCTCACCCAGAGACCACAACCCTGTTTATTAAAGAATTATGATCTTTATTCACTCTTTTGCCTACTTTGTGAAACATCTGGTAAGTGTGGGTCAGTGAAGGGCATGGTAAATTCTAGGTGGTTCCCACCTAATCCTGGGTACCTTGCTCCAGACATTTCTAAGTCAAGAAATGCTGTTCCCCCTTCTTTTCTCAGATCATGAGAAGTCTACATTATTTCTATGGAGAACATTGCCTCTGTCCTGTCAGTTTCATGGCACTCAGGGTAAGACTGGAGTCTTATGCTGGAAGAAAATCACCACATCTCCCAGTGACATGCTCTAATTATTGCCAGTAGCATTTGTTGGAATGTATTTGGTACCATTCAAAGTGATCTATGTAACTGTCTGGATTTTCATTCTTTGTAGACTGGAAAGATGTGCCTCTCTCAAGAGAAATCACTCACTGAGCCTCCAAAGAACTGTCTGGGTCCACCTGCTCTCAGATGAGTAGAAGGAGAGAGATGAAGTTTTACAAATGTAATGAGAACAGCAGTGGCCTCAATAGGAATTACAGGAGATGAACTGAAAGTGTACTGGGCCTTTGCAACCCAGGAAATGGAGATGCAATAAAGAGACCTCTGTTCTTTCATGCCAGGGTTGTATAAATTTTTATTTTTCTATGGGAAATGCTATTAGATTGGGGAAATGACAATCAACATAGGAGACAAAGAGAGCCATAAAATATGACAATAATTATTCAAGGTTAGTGAATCCATTTAATCCCAAATAGCATTAAAAAATAAGAAAAAAACCTAGAGCCTAGCTTATTTCCTGTAATGATGCTAAGTCCTGAGAATATTCACCCCCAAATGGGGAGCAATATGGGAAAGATAGAGGACGGGTAATGTCTCATTTTGGTTATCAAATTTTCCATCTCCCTTGTAAAATAAATTCATACCTTCAAGACGACATGGTACAGTTATCTTTAATGATGAGGAAGAGATGTACTGAAAATTTTTTCCCCAAATAAATCTTAATATACATGCTAGTACAATAGGATCCACAGATCCTTTCAATTAGGATGATAATTCAACTTACTATAGGACTACTGGCAAAGAGATCTACAAACACCACCCTTCTGTAAGAAACCTACAAACACCACCTAATGCTGGTGATCTAAGGGCATGATTGCAGGGCAATGAGGAAAGTTCAAATCTAGCAGTCAGCTGCTCTGTCTCTGAGCAGTTTGGGCAAGTCCTGTAGTCTCTGCTAGCCCCAGTTTTCTCCATTATAAAGTGGTAATAAGAACTCAGAGATTTGTGGTGAAGCTTCCAGAAGAGAGTGCGTATATGTTTAAGATAACAGGATATGTGTATTGACCACTCTTCGTCTTTTCTATACTTATGAAATATTTTTTTCAAGAGCACGAAGTAATTATTGAATCTGGGGTATATTTTTAATAAGACACATTTTAGAAACGTACCCTGTTAAAGTATACTGAGCTTATGTGGCCCTAAAAGTTTACAAAGCATTTTTTTAAAAATGAAACCACCTTAAATGGTAAGGAAACTTCCCTCTCTAAAGAATCATACTATCTTTTGGCAAAACAAACAAACAATCCCTTCCGTGTTTCATCTGATTTGGATTTCAGGATTTTAAATGTCTTGATTTAATATAAGTTATTATCATTTTCTGCTTGCAACCCATGAAAAAAGACGGCCTGAAAGTTGATAGTTGTGAATTTCTTTCTCAACCTTATAAACAATATTTTGGGCAATTATATGACCCAGTTTCTCCATCTTTCTATAACCAACCCTGCTGCCATTTATTAAAACACATTAGAACAATCACGTAATTTCTCTGGGCTTTAATTTTGTCACTGGGTTAATCAAGGTTCTCCAGAGAAACAGAACCAGTAGTATATAGAGAGAAAAAGAGATTTAGTTTAGAGAAATTCTCTCATATGATTGTGAGAGCTGGCAAGTCCAATATATGTAGGGCAAACTGGAAGGCTGGAACATGAGATAAGAATTGTTGCTGCAGTCTTGAGTTCAAAATCTGCAGAGCAGACCAGCAGCCAGGAACTCAGGAAGGACTTGTATGTTGCAGTTTTGAGGCAGAATTGCTGCTTCTTCAGATAGCTTTAGTCTTTGTTTTTAAGGCCTTCAACTGATTTAATGTGGCCCACCCACATTATAACAGGTAATGCACTTTACTCAAAGTTAAATAATTATAAATGTTAATCACATCCACAAACACCTTCACAGCAACATCTACACTAGTGTTTGACCAAGCAATTGGGCATCACATCCTAGCCTAGTTGACATATAAAATAAACCATCAAACCCACTTGCAAATTAACTAGAAGTTACTACCAAACTCTAAAGCCCCCTTTGACTCTATTATTCTATCATTTTATTTTCTTTATGATTCTTTCTCATTTATATAGCTGCTCAAAATAGCAAAAGGAGGCATGTAATATTTACTTTCTTTCTTTCTTTTTTTTTTTTTTTTCAGATGGAGTCTCACTCTGTCGCCCAGGTTGGAGTGCAGTGGCGCAAACTTGGCTCACTGCAAGCTCCGCCTCCCAGGTTCACGCCATTCTCCTGCCTCAGCCTCCCTAGTAGCTGGGACTACAGGAGCCCGCCACCATGCCTGGCTCAATTTTTTGTATTTTTAGTAGAGACGGAGTTTCACCGTGTTAGCCAGGATGGTCTTGATTTCCTGACCTAGTGATCTGCCCGCCTCGGCCTTCCAAAGTGCTGGGATTACAAGCGTGAGCCTCAGCGCCTGGCCTACTTTCAATTTTTAATTCATGCAGACAACTCAATATATAGACCAACATTTTTTTTCCCCACAAAACAGATGAGAAAACACCAATGGATTTTTAATTATGTCATTAATAGTAGTCTACCTCTGAGAATCAAATGCTTTTAGGCATAAATGAAAAGAGAAAAATGACTCATTGCAGTGGCTTCGTGCTACCACCAAAAGTTGTTTGTGTAATGCTCTGCTGTCCATCAAATTCATACTACGCAAAGTTGATGAACATGGATACTCATCTGGAACATTTTCTTACTTCATATCCTCCTCCACCCATAAAAATACATAACTCTTTGCCATGTATGTTCTTCCATTACTTCATAATCTTCCTCAATCATTGGAGATATATATTTTATTTTCGTAACTGGATTTATTTTGAATTATGTTCTGAAAAGCAAGGGTTCTTGTAGATCAGAAAACTTTAGAACACATTTTAGTCAAATAATATTTTGAAAGAGGAACTTTGTCTAAAACAATTCTGCCAAATTATTTTTTTAAACACAGTATTCTAAAATATACACTTACAGAGTCAGACTTACAACATATCCAAAAGGGCAATAAAGAACCTTTGTGAAATTAACTATTAATAATCAAATTTTTTTACTATACAACTTTTATTTAGATATTCCACCCAAAGAATTTTTCTGTGTTTTAAGGACAAAAATGCTTTTGTACTTAAATTCAAAGTAGAAAAAAGTGATGACCCTCTCTTTTCACCACCAGTTTAACCCTGCAGAGTTTTCTGTCTTATCTCTCTTGTCCTCCCCTAGTCTACCTTTTATATGTCAGCCCTAAACAAGCTAATTTACACTCACTGAATATAATCTATTGGCTGGAATCACCAGTTACAGAATGTGGTGATTCAAATCCAGGTCTTCCCAGTCAATTACTGTGCGTTTCTTCATATCTTTTTCTGAAATATAAAGAATGATTATTTTCTCCTGGAGGTGAGGAAATGGAAGATGCTATGAAACTTAATAAAGTAAGGAATTTAAAGTTTATTGAACAGACTGGAACATGAAAAGTTATACTTTCATGCTTCTTGCTCCCACCATGACTTTGCTCACGGACATGAAATGAATGTACTTCATGCTTTCATCTATCAAAATTCTTTCCATTCTAACCAACGCCTCTTTGCAATTTCCCTTAGTATCCGTATGTAGAAGTAATCTTTCTTATCTCTGTACACCCATTGCTGTTTGTTTGTAGTATTGTGTCTCTCATTCTCTAGCTAGTCTTAAAGCATAATGTAGGCAAGGATGATGTCATTTAACACTCTCTAATGTCTTTCACAGAGCCCAAGGCATAATAAGGTCTCATTCTAATCATTCGTTTTACTCACTTATTTCATAAATTTTATTGAGTGTCTATTATGTGCTCTCAGAAAAAATAGAGCAGCAAGTCCCTGAACTCTTTGACTTGATGCTCCAGGCGGAAAGTGGCAAATGATAGCTTTATGGCTCATTAAATAAATGACTTGGCTGTATCTCTTATCTCAATGGCAAAATCCAAATTTTGCATCCCTATTTTTAGCACTTGGGTAAGTAGCAAAACACCAAAGACTTACACCTTAGTTTTGAAAATACATCTTAAAAGAAAAATTGGAAGAATTGCTTTGTCTCTCTATACTTTTTCCCTTAATCTTTCCCATCTCTACTGCATTTTTCCCTAATACAATAGGGAAGAAATTTGGAAATAACATGACAAATTCTTCTAGATTTCCAGGGGTCATTACTACAAAATGTTTGATTTCTCAGAGCTTGGGCATTGGTGGAGGTGGAAGTGGCCTGGGAAGGGAGAGGGAAACTGTTTTAAATTCATGTGCAGAGTAAAAAATATCCTGGAACTCTTCTACCCATCACTGCCAAAAACTTAGGACCATTGTAGAGCAATACTTGTGGAAGCATTATTCACAATTCCCAAAGGTGGAAACAACACAAATGTTAATTGACAGATGAATAGATAAACAAAATGTGGTATATACATTCAATGGGATATTATTCAGCCTTAAAAAGGAATGAAATTCTAACACCTACCACAGCATGGATGAAACTTGAAGACATTATGCTATGTGAAATAAGCCAGACACAAAAGGACAAATATCTTATAATTCCACTTATATGAGATTCCCAAAATAATCAAGTTCATAGAGACAGAAAATAGAATAGCAGTTATCAGGGGTTGGGGCAGGGAGAAACAAGGACTTTTTGTTTAACGGGTAGAGTTTCAGTTTGGGATCCTGAAAAGTTTCTGGAGATAGATAGTGGTGGTTGCACAAGAATATGAACGTTCTTAATGCCACCGGACTGTACCCAAAATGGTTAAGATGGTCAATTGTATGTTATGTATACTTTACTAAATAAAAAAGTGACCATTGACTCTGTTGGGCAAATTTACCCTTTTTGTTTTATCAGTTATAAAGTTGTCATTGTAACCACTTAGTTTTAATAATAGTTTATTCTTCAGCTGATGACTATCAAGAACGCATCTCAAGTTGAACAAATAGAACGTATCACTTATTGTGCTGAGTGAGAATGTGCACCATGGGAACCTGGGGACACCTTAGAAAGAGGATGTTAGAAAGAACTTAAAATTTTTGAGCTTGCATTAGGTGATTTGAAAGAGAGTTTAAGAAAGCGGAGCTTCACTCTGATTTGGATGCTGTCAAAAAGTGAGGAGAAGGTAATTCTATAATTAGGTATCATGAGAAACCTCATCTAGAGTGAAGAAGCACTGAACTAAGGATAAATCTGTAATTGATAAATAGGAGTCATTCATTAGAATAGAATTGTGGGTCATTTTTGCAGTGTAAGACAGTATTAATATTTTATTTTCAGGCATGATTACAAAGACTTCATATTATTTTCTCTTCTTGATTCACCAAGGTCACAGAGTGAACCTGTATAATGCTCATGATCCAGAGCATGTGTATGTTCAACAGGTGGACACCAAGGCCTAGCTGACAGTACCAGGAGTGCTCCTAGATGCCAGGGACTATTTTGTGCTTTCTCATAAATAAGTAGAAGGACACAGTCCAGTCTCATTTACTTGAGGTTTCAAGAATGCTAGTCTAGTGGACCTTTGTCAATGATAGACACTACTGGCAACTTTGACATGTACTTCCCATTAATGACATTTTAACTTACATTTTATAGCAAGAGCAAATTGATGCAACAAAGTAAATTATATTCCTGTGTGTGCAAACTGATTGTTGTTCTTGCACAAGTATGCCCTGCAAGACTTTTTATATATTTCTGTCATTCTCAAATAGTCTGTCAGCTGCACAGAAGCAAAGATAATCCCTGCGACAGGGTAACTCACTCAATTTGCATTTCTTTCCAGCGTCTTCTTGCAAACCCCAAAGGCAATCATCTATATCTAGGGCTGTCTGACAGGCACAGGTAATGCTGTGGGACACTCTGGCACCTTAGAGAAAGAGATTCTGAGAAGAAAAGTTAGATAATGAGCTCTCAGTCTAGCTCTAGTCCTAGAACTGCAGTTCAGCCTGTGGAAGAGTGTGTCAGAAATATGGACATGGTGTGAGAGGCAGGATAGATGTCTTGCTGTTCAGGGAACTCAGAGCAATGCTAAGCCCTTGGAAAAAGAAGAATTAGAGACTGATTTTTTGTAATTATTGATTTTTTTCTGGCTGTCAGTCTAGCAACATTTAAGACTACAGCTTTGCCTAATAAAATTTTACTCTAAAGAACAGTCACCTCCATTCAGTACTAAACCCTTCTTTACAACTTTATGTAACCCCCTAATCCATAAGTATGATTTTTTTCTTTTTGTTTTCATCATATGAACAATTAAAATTTGGAGCTCTTTATTTTCATACTTGAGCTCAATGGCTGAAATGTGACCATGCATTAAGGAAATGTTACCATGTCCTATTAAATTGAAGAGGTTAATTCCACATAATTTATAGCACCTTGATTTTATTAATCAACTCTGTAATATGTGGGCACATCGCTCCTGTCAAAGAGATTTTAAGGATGAGAGCAGCATGGGGGAAAATAAAGCAGAATGCATTTAATTTTTTCTTCATCCCTTGAGAAAAAAGTTGTATTTAAAAAGTTATTTATATTTTCAAAAACTTAAGAAAAAATATAAAATGCCCAGGTCCGGTTTTTTTTTGAAACACAAAAATTTGAAGGATTTTTGCATCAAGTCATAAGCTACAGAAACTGAATAGCTGTCCACAACTTCAGTGCTGAATACAAACAGATTCATAATTTGCTCTGGGCATGTGTTTATCGTGGCTTCTATTGTAAGCCTGTAACTACATCAGTATGGTGATAAATACTAAACTTTTTTTTGTGGTTCCCAACCAAATCTTCCTTTTGGCCCTGTCTTTGAAAACATTTTGTGATGAAAAAGTTCAAACAAAAAAGTAGAAAGTACAGTTAATAAACCTCCACATCTCCCTCACTGATCTCAGTAATTATCAGCTCATGGGCAATTTTAATTATATCACATACTTCCCTTTCAAGCTGGATTATTTTGAAGTAAAGTCCATATATGATAACAATATTTTATCCATAATATTTAAATATATTAAATTAATACCTATTGTATCTAGACAAACAGCCCATTCAGATTTAAAAATCACCAATGATTGGCTGAATTAACTGATTAAATTTTTCTGACTTAACAGATTAGTCACCTGGATACAATATAAATTTGAAGTTTTAAGTTCTCTCCTTTTTTTTTGTTTTTTTGTCACCCAGGAGACAAAAAAAATCTGTTGACTATTGCAACCTCCGCCTCCTGATACGAGATTTCACCGCGTTGGCCAGGCTAGTCCCGAACTCCTGACCTCAGGTGATGCACCCACCTCGGCCTCCCAAAGTGCTAGGATTACAAGCGTAAGCCACTGTACCCAGCCACTCTTCTCTTTTTATTAACTCATATGTAGATAAATGCATAGAACTTGCATCGTAGGGAAATTATGAAAAGTGAAATTAAAACTTCATGAACATAGATCATCCTAAATTCAAAGTAACCACAAACTCCAGTTGTGTAATCACTATGGACATACATTGTTAAGAAGATAATTAGTTTCCCTGTATCTATGTATATCATCACTGCAATTACAGTGTACTGTACTCATTGCCTTTATTCCAAATAATGTAAAACCTTTTATTTTAAAATGATTGAAGTTTGTGTATTTTTATCACAATGTTGGTCCCTTTTTTCCAAAAAAAGCAAAATAAAATACATCTATCTCTAATAAACAAATGGATCTAGTCCCCATCTTGTTCACTATGCTATATATATTTTACATGTGGGCAATAATATAATTTTATTTAATTACTGCATTTAGCTTGAAAATAGCATTTGACAAAATATTAAAAATACATTTGCAGAGGTCCTTATTAATATATAAAGACATTTTTACTGTTATAGAAAAATGGAATATTTCTAAGACATAGGAATACATTACATAATAATTATATAATAACAAATAACATTTGAACTGAGTGCTAAATTGCTATATTTGGAATCAACGTATCTTTGAAAGTTTATATAAAGAGCTTGTTAATAAACTTGGCTTTACACACACTGCAGAAAGTGTTATAAAATTTCTACTACATTAAATAAGAGAAAATTATGGATACAAAATGGCTTAGGAGCAGCTTCCTTGGCTTCAGCAAAAAAATTATGGGTCCAGATAAGTTGAAGGCCAAAATTTGTCATAAATCATATAACAACTGACAGAAAGGTCCAAAAGAAGACCTGCAAATAGCACAATGCCTTATTTCCTTGACTGAATGATTCTAATTTATAAAGTGTAGTAGAAAAGAATAGGACAGATGAAAAAATATAACTCCAGAAGAAATCCCTGCATATACAACATGGTGGGATGAGGAAGTTATAGAGACACCTTCATAAAATTAGTAAGCATTCATCCTCTAAATTAATGAGTTTAGTAGAAAGTTCACATAGGGCACTGAAAAATGGCATACTTCTTAAAGTGAATAATGCAGGTTTGCAGACACAAAGGGTCACAAGACTACTCTTGATTTTGCATGGGAATTTGAAAATACAATACTCAAATTTATGGTTAGGTAACGTGGCCACCTGCAGGCTGTTAAGCAACAGAGGAAGAATATCTCATTCTTATGCTAAGAATAGGAAGTTATTTTCTATTTAAAACAATTTATAAACCCGGTGAGGTGGCTCACACCTGTGATCCCCGCACTTTGGGAAGCTGAGGCGGGTGGATCACCTGAAGTCAGGAGTTCAAGACCAGCCTGAGATAGTGAAACTCCATCTCTATGAAAAATACAAGAGTTAGCCGGGTGTGGTCAAGCACACTTGTAATTCCTGCTTCTTGGAAGGCTGAGGCAGAAGGATGGCTTGAACCCGGGAGGCAGTGGCTGCAGTGAGCCGAGATTGTGCCACTGTACTCCAGCCTGGGCAGCAGAGTGAGACTCTGCTAATTTATAAAGCATAGTAGAAGAGAATAGGACAGATGAAAAAATATAACTCAAGAAGAAATCCCTGCATATACATCATGGTGGGATGAGGAAGTTATAGAGATACCTTCATAAAATTAGTAAGCTTTCATCCTCCAAATTAATGAGATTGCTCTCATTATAATTTTCATCCTCCAAATTAATGAATTTGCTCTCATTATAATTTTTCAAAAAAATTATAACACAGCATTGTCATATACTTTGTGTAATTATAAAATTTAAATTCTTCACACATGATAATTGTGGATATAATTTTCCACAACGATACTACTTATTATACCTCATCAACTTTGATTACTGAGATTGAAAAATAATATATTTACTATTATTGGTTTTTATCTTATTCTTGCCTTCTTTAACAAGCATTGAAAAATCTAAGATGTGGCTTTTGGCTAAGAGACATAGGGTTAGGTAAATTCGGCATTAGAAAAAGAATGGGCCTGAATTGACTTCAGTTCATTACAATGGCTATAAAGGGGATTGGTAGACCAGCGCCTAGTCAAAAACCATTGTGAAATAAAATATACTAAATAGTTGTTGGAAATAATAATAAATCAATTTGAAGGAAGTGCATTTCAGTATGTAATGTGTTTAATGAAGTGATTTGATAGTAAGACATTTGTTAATAGTCATGGGAGAAATTAAAATATAAACAGTTTTTAAATTATGTGGACAGATTTCATATAAAGCAAATATTGGCAGGTAAACTAATGAGTAGTGTAATGCAATGGTTTCAGACCAAGAACCAATCATTTCAAGGGTCTGTCCCTGTTAATTATTAACTATTTTAATGTTAACCTATAGATTAGCCTATATAATCTGTGCTGGAAGCAATGGACTATAGAAGGAAGTCAAGGAGAGGAAAGAAGAATTAGAGGGAAATTGTGATAAAGGGCGAAATGGAATGATTATGAAATTAATCATGAACATTTTTGACCATTCTTTACAACAAAAAGTAAAATAGAAATTTGTAAATTATTTAGCTAATATAACTATTGTAGAAAATTTGACTGATTAATTTAAATCAAGATAGCAAATTTCACTCTACAAGACTCTTATTTGATAAAACTAATTAGTTTGTTCCTCTTCCCTTAACTTTCTGTTGCATGAATACTCCCTACAGCTAACCTCTAAGAAAACACCCAGATTAAAATAGGGGTAATTAATTCAATTATTTGGATATTTTGCTTACATAAGTAAAGCCTGAGGTTTTTTATTTTTTTCTTCATTTAGATATTTTGGCAGTAAATATCATTTAATAGAAATCAATCCCAAGTACTGTCAGGCCTCTTAGCCAAAGCTAAGCCATCATATCCCCTGTGACCTGCATGTACACATCCAGATGACCTGTTCCTGCCTTAACTGATGACATTATCTTGTGAAATTCCTTTTCCTGGCTCATCCTGGCTGAAAAGCTCCCCCACTGAGAACCTTGTGACCCCGCCACCCCTGCCCATCAGAGAACAACCCCCTTTGACTGTAATTTTCCTTTACCTACCCAAATCCTATAAAATGGTCCCACCCCTATCTCTTTTCAGACTCAGCCTGCCTGCACCCAAGTGAAATAAACAGCCTTGTTGCTCACACAAAGCCTGTTTGCTGGTCTCTTCACACGGACGCGCATGAAATTTGATGCTGTGACTCGAATCAGGGGATCTCCCTTGGGAGATCAATCCTCTGTCCTCCTGCTCTGTGCTCTGTGAGAAAGATCCACCTATGACCTCAGATCCTCAGACCAACCAGCCCAAGGAACATCTCACCGATTTTAAATCGGATTAGTGGTCTCTTTTTACTCTCTTCTCCAACCTCTCTCACTATCCCTCAACCTCTTTCTCCTTTCAGTGTTGGCGCCACACTTCAATATCTCCCTTCTCTTAATTTCAATTCCTTTCATTTTCTGGTAGAGACAAAGGAGACACATTTTATCCATGGACCCAAAACTCTGGCACTGGTCACGGACTTGGGAAGGCAGCCTTCCCTTGGTGTTTAATCATTGGGGAGATGCCTCCCTGATTATTCACCCACGTTCCATTGGTGTCTGACCTCCGCGAGGACACCTGCCTTGGTCATTCATCCACGTTCCCTTGGCAAGTCAATTGTGGGGACGCTTGCTTTGGCTGCTCACCCACATCGCAGCCCAGGGTTACTCCCCACCCGCCTTCTTCATGTCTCTACCCTTCTCTTTAAACTTGCCTCTTTCACTACAGGCAGACTTCCATCCTCCATTCTTCCTTCTTCTTTAGCCTGTGTTCTTCTTCTTTTTTTTTTTTTTTTTTTGAGCTGGAGTCTGGCTCTGTCACCCAGGCTGGAGTGCAGTGGCCGGATCTCAGCTCACTGCAAGCTCTGCCTACCGGGTTTATGCCATTCTCCTGCCTCAGCCTCCGGAGTAGCTGGGACTACAGGCGCCCGCTGAAAAGACTAAAAGGCAGAAATGAAATCCACAGGCAGACAGCCTGGGCGGCACCCTGGGCCTGGTTAAAGATTGACCCCTGACCTAACTGGTTATGTTATCTATAGATTCCAGACATTGTATGGACAAGCGTTGTGAAAGTCCCTGTCCTGTTTTGTTCTGTTCTGATTACCAGTGCTTGCAGCCCCCAGTCATGTACCCCCTGCTTGCTCAATCGAAACCATCCCCCTCCCACCCATGGTTAAGCAAGCAGTTTGTCTAAAAAAAAAAAAAAAACCCTAGACGTTTGTGGTTTTAAAAAGGGCGGGAGCCAATCAGAAACTGCCGAATGTTCAAACTTCAAAATGTCAACCAATCCCAATCTTGTAACTGCAAAAATGCCCTAATCTTCTGTAACCTGTTTGTGCCTTACTATTTAAAGTAGGCTTGAGCTGTGCTCGGGACCTCTCTCTTGCCCTCCTGACTATGCCTGTACGGAGAGAGGTCCAGGTTCGAACCTGCAATAAAGTGATCCTGGCCGCTTGGCTTTGACTTCGGTTTCTGGTGGTCGTCTTTGAGGGGGGTCTCAACTCAGGGCACAACACCGCCACCTCACCCGGCTAGTTTTTTGTATTTTTTAGTAGAGACGGGGTTTCACCATGTTAGCCAGGATGGTCTCCATCTCCTGACCTCGTGATCTGCCCGTCTGGGCCTCCCAAAGTGCTGGGATTACAGGCTTCAGCCACCGCCCGCGGCCTAGCCTGTGTTCTTAAGAACTTAAAACCTCTTCAAGTCTCGCCTGACCTAAAATCTAAGCATCTTATTTTCTTCTGCAACAGCGCTTGGCCCCAATACAAATTTGACAATGGTTCTGTAGCAGGATGAGCCACAGACAAAACTCCCCAGACACAGAGTTAAAGAAGGAAGGGGTTTACCTGCCCGGGGGCAATTGGCAAGGCTTCTGTCTCAAGAGCTGAGCTCCCTGAGTGAGCAATTCCTGTCCCTTTTAAGGACTCACAACTCTAAGGGGGTGCATGTGAGAGTGTCGTGATTGATTGAGCAAGCAGGGGGTATGTGACTGGGGGCTGCATGACCAGTAATTAGATCAGAACAAAACAAGATAGGGATTTTCACAGTGCATTTCTATACAATGTCTGTAATCGATAGATAACAGAACCAATTAGGTCAGGGGTCGACCTTTAACTAACGGGCCCAGGGTGTGGCGCTGGCTGTCTGCCTGTGGATTTCATTTCTGCCTTTTAGTTTTTACTTCTTCATTCTTTGGAGGCAGAAATTGGGCATAAGACAATATGAGGGGTGGTCTCCTCCCTTATTCCTCCCTTTTGAGACTCTCACTCATTTTATTAGTGGTATTTCTCACTTTCATTTTCACTACCCATGTCTTCTTGCAAGACAGATCGATAGTGATTTACATAGTACATTTGTGCTGAGGCATTTTGGTGAACTAAGGTAGCGATGAAGCTTTTTATCATTCAAAGAAGTACAGGTATCAAACAATAGGCAGGTTCCTATTATTATTATAGCCCTATTATAAGAGTTTTAAATCCTCCTAGTGCTGGGAACCATTTTTCAAACATGGCCCCAGGATCAAATTCATGCCACACTTCCACAGGCACATGTGCCAGTTTTGTCATATCTCTAACTATGTCTTCAACTACTTGCCCTTGATTATCTATACGTAGGCAGCAATTAGTAAGATTAAATTTCCTGCAGATCTCCCCTTCAGCTGCTAGCAAATAGTTGAGAGCTCATCTATTTTGATAGATAGCATTTCTCATCAGTTTCTTGCCGGGCCAGAATACTCAAGGCTCTGCCAGTTTTATTAGTGATTATTTCTAAGACAGGTTGTAACTGTATGATTCGGTTGATCGTGTAAATGGGGGTTCAGTATCCCTATGAGCCGTCTTGTGCCCAAGTAGCAGGCCCATAATATTGTATGATTCTCTCAGGGAGCCATTCATCATCTTTCCAATTTCCTATAGCTATACTTCTCTTTCCACAGGAAGCATAGACAGGGAAGCCCAGGAGTTCACCTGTTTTTATGGGCAGTAGGAAGAAAGATGGTTTAATAGTGCCAATAACACAACTACCTGCCCACTGGTCAGGTAATTTGGCATAAACTTGATGCCCACATATCCAATACAATCCAGTGGGGGCTGTCCACTCCCGGTGGGAGTTCATCAGGGACTGGTGAGTTTGAGCTGGGAATTCATCAGGGACTGGGTCTGTAGGCACTAATTCTCGGGCTTCCCATGGCCATTGATCTCCCATTACATTTCTTCCACATACATAACATGAGGTGACATTGAGAAATTAGGCTACATGCTCGGCTAATTGCAAAAACAAATTTCTTGGTTTTTTGTTTTGTTTTGTTTTTGTTTTTTTTTTTTTTTTTCTGGAATTTCTGGTACTGGTACATTTAGCTCATCATAAAAAGTTTGAAACACTGGCTCAGAAGAACGTATGTAAACTTCTCCTCAAACCAAGATCTTTACTCGAGGATCCAGTCTGGCCCCGTCAATTCCTAAGGTCACACACTCCTTTTTTCCAGCAGGGATCAAAGGGATTGGTTATTACTAGCTCTAAGGGGTTACATTGCCTCTTAGTACAGGAAGGGCCATTTTTTCCTTTCTGAAGGTGGACTGGATCCTTTTCATCATTTTTTTTTTCCTTTTATTCAAGTGGCCTAAATGACACAAGAACAGTATTTACATTTATTTCCACACAGTCCTAATTTATGACAGATGTACTTATTTTCTGTCATATAGCCTCTTTTCTAATTAAGAAAACCACACTTTATTCCTAACTTACTACTATTAATGACAGCACAGGTATCAAATTTTAAGGTGACTTGTTTGGGCACCCTTTTTTTCCCTCTGTTTTGGCTAACACTTTACTCATATTGTTTATGAGTCCCCACCAGTCCTCAGTCCTTAATCTTATTTTAAAAACTATGGTCATGGGAGGCTCAGATGGGTCATAACACACATCAGGTTGGTCATTTCCTGGTATATGTACCTTGTATAGAATAACATTATACAAACAAGTTCTTTTTAGAGTTCCAGTACACTTATAATAACCGTAAAATAATAGGACCATAGCAACCTTTTGTCCTCAGTGACTTGATGTACACACTGGGAATAGCCCTCAGTCTGAGGAAGGTCAGTTGAAGTCCTTACTGTACAAGTCCAAATTTTAAGGAAAATGAATCCCACAATGAGTTTCCTCATGCTTCAGCCATGTGTGGACCAGTCAGCTTCCGGATGTGACTGGAGCAGGGCTTGTCATCTTCTTTAGAGTCACTTTGCAGGGGTTGGCAAAGCTGCTCCCATCCACGTACCGCTTACAGTTTACTAATGTTTAAGGATGGTCTCGGAGGTTGGGCCTGCTAGAATAAACTGAGTCCAACACCTCTACATAGTTATGTTCAACTGGGCTCTCTGATACTAAAATATTGACTCAAATCCTGCAGCTATTTGATTTCAAGCTTTAAATTGATCTGGTAGTCCTTGTAGGACCCCAATTGAGTCTAAATAGACATGAGAGTTGAAAGGCCCATAAGGGGCTTCTCTCACTTTATGATGTCTTATTATTTTTTTTCCCTCTGGTTGATGAGATGCCAGGGTGAAAAGGATAGCCAAGTGGACTAAAGTACAAGTGCCACTCCAGTTATTCAGCAGAGTGCCCAGTAAAGGTCCACCACAATACCACCACACATCCGCTCAGGGATGAGCAAGGGCTGACTGATTGATAAGCTCTTGAAAATTCTTAAGCTCACTGCATCCTTTCAGATCTCCAAGGAATGCTAAGTTTCCTCCCTGCCATGAGAGACACAAAGTGAACTTAGTGTTCGGAGATGGAAGCTGGATGACCCTCGGGGACTGACCCACAGGGACTTTGGGATACAGCAGAGAGAGCTTGGCATGACTTATTACTCCAGGCTATAGAATCCTGGAAAAGAGCTATCATGCAGCCTATGCCTGGTCGACTGGAGGACCACCTTAGTGGAAGGGGGACAATCTGGGCCTCTGGCCTGCCATGTGCACAAGCATAACAATTGCTTTTGTTTAATGTGCAGATGGAATATTTAATCCATTTTAACCAGGCATTTGCATCTTGGTATCCTGTCTTAATTGCTAAAGTTTGTTTTAAGTCTTTAACTTCTATGATCCTCTAGTAAAATGAATGTATGGTTTTAGGGAAATTACAAAATCCAGTTGGGGCAGTCCATCCTTGCTCTTCAGTGGTCCACAGAATGTTGGACCAACTATGGCATGAAAGCTGTACATCGGGGGGTAACACTCCTGGTTGGCACTGGGGTCTTTATCGAAATCTCCCCAGATTAAATGGTCCTACTTTACTAATGCCTAGTCTGAGGACAGTCAGGAGGGACAGAAGTACTTTTCGGAAGTAGAAAGCTGTCTTTGACTTGGCAAGTACTCACAGGGTATAACAAAGCAAGCATTAAATGCAATAGTTTGAGGCGAAATTGACTTGGTTATATTAATAACTAGATGGTTAACAATAGAACGAGGAAAGAAGAAAGAGTAATAGAATGGATTAAAAGGGTTAAATTTTTCTTAGCTTTAGTTTGGTAGGGTTTTCCCCTGGGACTATGGCCAATGACTCTGGAGGGGGTGGCACTTTCTTGACTCGGGTGTGATGAGTCCCTCCTTTTTTTTTTTTTTTTTTTTTTTTGTGAGAAAGGAAAGTGGAAGATAAACCAAGTACATAATTTTTAAGGAAATGGCCTTTTGTTTTAAATGTGGGGGCCTTGGCAGTGGATTTAGGTCCTTAGTGCCTTTTTACTGAGAAATTATTTTTTTTATTTTATTTTACTGAGAAATTAATTATTTTTTTCAATAAAATTAATTATTTTACTGAGAAAACCTATTTTTATTAATTTTTAAACCAAAGAAAGCCAAATACCATTTCACATTTAGCAATGCTTCTTGTATGATTTTTATACAAGATAAGCTACATTTTATCTTTATATTTGTGTGTTATTAATGTTAAACCTAATTTTAATAAAACCTTGTAGACATCTTTATTTAATTTTTAATGTTTGACAATAAGGTAAGATTTTATAGACTCTTTTTAATCTTCTATAATTTTTGCTAAAGAGCAGGTTGGTGCTTTAAGACAAACCTGTTATGCTTTTACTTTAATGTCCGGTTCACAGAAGAACTGGGTGATACTTCTTTAAATTTAGCTAATATGTTTACACACAGAATGTTCTTTACAATTAATGTTTTAAACCTTGCTTAAACCTTCAAAACAGTAATTTTTAACTTTTTAGTGTAGATAAAAATATACATTCTTATGCCTCCTTATAATCCTTTTACCAAAGGTATATTTTGCTTTTCTTATACACCTTGCACGTAAACTGTTTTTTTTTTTTTTTTTTTTAGTAGTTTTACATTCAGGTAGCCTAGTTACTTTTAAATTATACAACATTTTTTGCATAAATTCTTTTTTTAATACACTTTTTTAATAACTTTTTTTCACGACTTTTACAGGCAATTTTTTGACATGCCTTAACTTTCTGACTTATTACAAACATTTCTTTCTTTAAACAACCAGTTAATTTATTTCAGGACAAGAATTTACTATATAATATTCTTTTTAGATAAATTCAACCCCCCATCCTTTTTTCCCCTGTTTTTTTTCCGAAGATGATAACCATTCTTTTCCAAAGCAACCCTTTTTTTATGTCTGTGGACTAAACTGTCTAAGGCCACAAGAATAGAATTACTGTAATACATGTTACACTGTTAACTTTTAGCAAACTTTACTTTTGTTAAAAACCTTGTAAGTTTGGGATTTTAATTATCCTTTGCTATTAATACGACCTTGTTTTGTCCAAATTAGAATTGGTATGATGGCTTTTAAAGGAACAGAATACACTTTTTTTTTTTCCTATCAACTACTTGTATATCTCTTTCTTTCTCTCTTTGACTTTGTCTCTCTTTCTTTGACTTTCCTTTTGCCTCTGTCTCTTCCTCTCTCTCTGCCTCTGTCTTTCTCTCTCTCTCGTTGACTCCCTCTTTGTCTGTCTCTTCCTCTCCGTCTCTTCCTCTCTCTCTCTCTTTGCCTCTTTTCCTCTCTGTCTCTTTCCTTTCTCTCTCTCTGCTGGTCTTTCCTTGCCTCTGCCAGCCGCTTATGCTGCTGTTCTCTCAACCACCGTATGTTGGGGGCAGGGCATCTAAAACAAGCTGGCCTGGGTTCCCTGGCTTACAGGTTACCTTGTGCCATACCTTTGAAACAAGGGACCTGTCAAGGCTTCCTTCTAATGGCCAACCTACCTCTAATGCTGGCCAATCTATCTTACACAAAGTTTTACGTTTTCCATGTGTCATAGTACTCCATAGTCTCCCTTAAATCTTTTTTTTGAAAATTTTCAACATAGTTCCTAGTGGGGTGGGCTTACTTTGTGCCTCACCCATGTTTCCTCTAGACAAAACACCACAAAACAAAGAACAGGTAAAAAGGGCACACACACACACTTTTGTATTTTACACCAAACCAAAATCAGAGTATCCAGAAATCCAAGCCATGTCAAAACCAAAGTGAAAGTATCAAACAATCCAAGTCAAGTCAAAAACAAAAACCAAAGTACCAGTACAGGTACACCATGGGTGATCAGGCCACAGTTCCACTCAAATGGAGTGGGCAAGTTCCCAAGACCGGTCCTGTCAAGCAATTCAAACGAAATCAAAATCAAAACCAAAGTGCCGATAAAGGCACACCGTGGGTGATCAGGCCACGCTTCCACTCAAATGGAGTGGGCAAGTTCCCAAGACTGGTCCTGTCAAGCAATTCAAACCAAATCAAAACCAAAACCAAAACCAAAGTGCCGATAAAGGCACGCCGTGGGTGATCAAGCCATTCTTCCACTCAAATGGAGTGGGCACGTTCAAAGACTAGTCTTACCAAGTTTTAGATGTCCAGACTCCAAGTGCCCATTCCTTCCTGGTGTTCAACCACTGTGTTGATCCTCCACGGGGGCCTGCCACACACTGCTCTGGCGAGGTGTCCCACCAGGGCAAATGCCTACCCTGGAGCGCTCTCAGGATCTGCGTCGCTTGGGCTGGTTGGAGTCCCCATCAGGGATGTTCCACAGGGCAAGCTTAAGCCGCCTAAGGAGCTGCCTTGACCATCCACCATTCACCTCACTTCCAGGTCAGGGAATCAAGAAATGTAGCAGGATGAGTGGCAGACAAAACTCCTCAGACACCAAGTTAAAGAGAGAAGGGGTTTATTTGGCCAGGGGCATCAGCAAGACTTCTGTCTCAAGAGCTGAGCTTTTAAGGGCTCACAACTCTAAGGGGGTGCATGTGAGAGGGTCGTGATTGATTGAGCAAGCAGGAGGTACGTGACTGGGGGTTGCATGCACCGGTAATTAGATCAGAACAAAACAGGATAGGGATTTCCACAGTGCATTTCATTACAATGTCTGTAATCTATAGATAACAGAAGCAATTAGGTCAGGAGCCGATCTTTAACTACCAGGCCCAGGGTGTGGCGCTGGCTGCCTGTAGATTTCATTTCTGCCTTTTAGTTTTTCCTTATTCTTTCTTTGGAGGCAGAAATTGGGCATAAGACAATATGAGGGATGGTCTCCTCCTTTAGTTCTAAATGGCCATAAAATGGCACTTTCGATTTCTCCATCCTACAAGACCTAAATAATTTTTGTCGGAAAATGGGCAAATGATCTGAGGTGCCTTACATCCAGGCATTTTTTATGCTTCATTCCCTCCCTAGTCTCTGTTTCCAACGCGATTCCTCCCAAATCCTCCTTTCCCTCCCACCTGTCTCCTCAGTCCCAACCCCAAGCTCCCAAGCGTCTCTGAGTCTTTCCAGTCTTCCTTTTCTACAGATCCATCTGATCTCTCCCCTCCTCCCCAGGCTGCTTGTTGCAGCCGAGCTAAGTCCCAATTCATCCTTAGCTTCTGCTCCTTCACCCTACAGTCCTTCTATCACTTCCCCTCCTCACACCCGGTCTGGCTTACAGTTTAGTTATGTGACTAGTTCTTCCCCACCTACCCAACAATTCCCTCTTAGAGAAGTGGCTGGAGCTGAAGGCATAGTTAGGGTACATATATCCTTTTCTCTATGAGACCTCTCTCAGATCAGTCAGCATTTGGGCTCTTTCTCTTCAGACCCCACTAAATATATACAGGAATTCCAATATCTAACTGTCCTACAATTTAACCTGGAGTGACTTAAATGTCATCCTGACTTCTACCCTCTCCCGAGATGAACAGGAAAGAGTTTTTTCTCTAGCCCGATCTCACACTGATAACCACCAGCTTCACAATCCAGACCTCCAGGAAGGCATTATAGCAGTTCCCCGAGAGGATCCCCAATGGAACTATCAGGCAGATTCCCCAGGCATAGCTAGGTGAGATTACACGATTTGCTGCCTAGTTGAAGGGCTTAAAAAGGCAGCTTACAAAGCTGTTAATTATGACAAACTTAAAAAAACTACCCAAGGTAAAGACAAAAACTCAGCCCAGTTCACAGCCCGCTTAGCAGCAACCCTTAGATGCTTCATTGCCCTAGATCCAGAGGGGCCAGTAGGGTGCCTTATTCTTAATATGCATTGTATCACCCAGTCAGCTTCAGACATTAAAAAAAAGCTTCAAAATTGGAATCCAGACCTCAAACCCCACAACAGGAATTAACCTCACCTTCAAGGTGTACAATAACAGAGACAAGGTCGCCAGACAGCAATGCATTACTGAATTACAGCTATTTGCCTCTACTGTAAGACAACCCACAACCAGGTCTCCAGCGTAAAAGAAATTCAAAAAATCCAAGCCACAGCTCCCAGGGCTCTTTCAAAACATCCTCATGGGCCTTGCTTCAAATGCTATAAAGCCTGGCCACTGGGCCAAGGAATGCCTGAAGTCCGGGATTCCTCCTAGTCTGTGCCCTGTCTGTGCGGGCCCCCCACTGGAGGTGGGACTGTCCGACTCACATCGCCATCACTTCTAAAGCCCCTGGAGCCCAAACCCAGCATTCCTTGGCTGAATCCTTCCCAGACCTCCTCAGCTTAGCAGCTGAAGACTGATGCTGCCCATCACCTCGTAAGCTCCCTGGACCATCACGGACACTGAGATGTAACTCTTACAGTGGAGAGTAAGTTCGTCCCCTTCTTAATCAATACGGAGGCTGCCCACTCCACATTACCTTCTTTTCAAAGGCCTGTTTCCCTTGACTCCATAACTGTTGTGGGTATTGATGGCCGGGCTTCTAAACCTCTTAAAACTCCCCAACTCTGGTGCCAACTTGGACAACATTGTTTTATGTACTCCTTTTTATTTATCCCCACCTGCCCAGTTCCCTTATTAGGCCAAGACATTTTAACTAAATTATCTGCTTCCCTGACTATTCCTAGGCTACAACCACACGTCATGGCTGCCTTTTCCCCCAGTTCAAAGCCTCCTTCACATCCTCCCTTGGATCTCTCCACCTTAAACCACAAGTATAGGACACCTCTACTACCTCCTTGGCAACCAATCATGCACCCCTTACCATCCCATTAAAACCTAATCACCCTTACCCTGCTCAACACCAGTATCCTAACCCACAGCATGCTTGAAAGGATTAAATCCTGTTATCACTCACCTGTTACAGCATGGCCTTTTAAAGTCTATAAACTCTCCATACAATTCCCCCATTTTACCTGTCCTAAAACCGCACAAGCCTTGAAAGTTAGTTCAGGATCTGTGCCTTATCAACCAAATTGTTTTGCCTAGCCACTTCAGGGTGCCAAACCCATATACTCTCCTATCCTCAATACTTTCCTCCACAGCCCATTATTCTGTTCTAGATCTCAAACATGCTTTCTTTACTATTCCTTTGCACTCTTCATCCCAGCCTCTCTTCGCTTTCACTTGGACTGACCCTGACACCCACCAGGCTCAGCAAATTACCTGGGCTGTACTGCCCCAAGGCTTCACACACAGCCCCCATTACTTCAGTTAAGCCCAAATTTCTTCCTCTTCTGTTACCTATCTCGGCATAATTCTCATAAAAACACATGTGCTCTTCCTGCTGATCGTGTCCAGCTAATCTCCCAAACCCCAATCCCTTCTACAAAACAACAACTCCTTTCCTTCCTAGGCATGGTTAGGGCAGTCAGAATTCTTACACAAGAGCCAGGAGCATACCCTGTAGTCTTTCTGTCCAAACAACTTGATCTTACTGTTTTAGCCTAGCCCTCATGTCTGCATGCAGCAGCTGCCGCTGCTTTAATACTTTTAGAGGCCCTAAAAATCACAAACTATGCTCAACTCACTCTACAGTTCTCATAACTTCCACCTGTCAATCTCTTCCCAAACAAGGCAAGTGGTTCTTAGGCCAAGGAAAATACCTCCTTCCAGCTTCACAGGCCCATTCTATTTTGCTGTCATTCATAACCTCTTCCATCTAGGTTACGAGCCACTAGCCCATCTCTCAAAGCCTCTCATTTCCTTTCCATCGTGGAAATTTATCCTCAAGGAAATCACTTCTCAGTGTTCCATC
Organism: Piliocolobus tephrosceles; assembly: GCF_002776525.5. Lineage (NCBI taxonomy): Eukaryota > Metazoa > Chordata > Mammalia > Primates > Cercopithecidae > Piliocolobus > Piliocolobus tephrosceles. Next base: position 40,513,419 of record NC_045437.1, read on the forward strand.
TGATATTCTACTACCCCTCAGGGATTGTTCAGGTCCCCTCCCTTTCCTACACATCAAGCTCTGGGATTTGCCCCTGCCCAGGACTGGCAAATTGACTTTACTCACATGCCTCGAGTCAGGAAACTAAAATACCTCTTGGTCTAGGTAGACACTTTCACTGGATAGGTAAAGGCCTTTCCCACAGGGTCTGAGAAGGCCACCATGGTCATTTCTGCCCTTCTGTCAGACATAATTCCTCAGTTTAGCCTTCCCACCTCTATACAGTCCAATAACAGACCGGCCTTTATCAGTCAAATCACCCAAGTAGTTTTTCAGGCACTTAGTATTCAGTGAAACCTTTATATCCTTTATCATCCTCAATCTGCAGGAAAAGTAAAACAGACTAATAGTCTTTTAAAAACACACCTCACCAAGCTCAGTCACCAACTTAAAAAGGACTAGACAATACTTTTACCACTTTCCCGTCTCAGAATTCAGGCCTGTCCTCGGAATGCTACAGGTTACAGCCCATTTGAGCTCCTGTGTGGACACTCCTTTTTACTGGGTTCCAGTCTTATTCCAAACACCAGCCCAACTTGAACTCCATTCCAAAAACTTAGATAGAGCCTAAAAACTCATCAACCAAACAAGTAATTACGCTGAACCCTCTTAGGCTGTCTCTAATTGGATGTTCTAAGTCCTCCCAATTCTTAATCCTTTAATACCTGTTTTTTTTCTCCTTCTCTTATTCAGACCTTGTATCTTCTGTTCAGTTTTTCAATTCATACAAAACCACATCCAGGCCATCACCAATCATTCTATATGACCAATGCTCATTCTATCAACTCCACAATATCACCTCTTACCACAAAATCTTCCTTCAGCTTAATCTCTCCCACTCTAAGTTCCCATGGTGCCCCAATCCCACTTGAAGCAGCCCTGAGAAACATCGCCCGTTATCTCTCCATACCACCCCCCAAAAATTTTCACCACCCCAACACTTAAACACTATTTTGTTTTATTTTTCTTATTAATATAAGAAGACAGGAATGTCAGGCCTCTTAACCAAAGCTAAGCCATCATATCTCTTGTGACCTGCAGGTACACATCCAGATGGCCTGTTCCTGCCTTAACGATGACATTCCACCACAAAAGAAGTGAAAATGGCCTGTTCCTGCCTTACCTGATGACATTACCTTGTGAAATTTCTTTTCCTGGCTCATCCTGGCTGAAAAGCTCCCCCACTGAGCACCTTGTGACCCCCTACCCCTGCCAGCCAGAGAACAACTCCCTTTGACTGTAATTTTCCTTTACCTACTCAAATCCTATAAAATGGCCCCACCCCTATCTCACTTCGCTGACTCTCTTTTCACACTCAGCCTGCCTGCACCCAGGTGAAATAAACAGCCTTGTTGCTCACACAAAGCCTGTTTGGTGGTCTCTTCACACAGACGCGCATGAAAAGTACTAATTTTTGTTTTGTCAGGGACATATGGCAACCCAAAAGAGGGTGAAAAATAACATATTACAACTTAACTTAAATATGTAAAAAATAGTATTAAAATATATCTTCATCTGACATAATAACTACAATAGAAATTAATCAGACATACTCAGTGACACAGACTTTCTGCCATTTGAAAAAATAACTGCCAGGGTGGAAACCAGGCCCACTAATAATATTAGGTGACAATTACTGTGTTCTGAATATATGCTGTAGGCACCAGAATTAACAAAGCATTATGTGTATGATTCTGTTATATCCTCACATAGGGATTAAGATGCATTAACCTATCAGTGTTCATGGCCCCATCTCCAGGCTCGAACTTGAAATTGAGTCTGAGAAATGTAAAGGTCCCAGTGATATTCTCTCAAAATGTTTTTCTCATTTGGTTCACTGTAGCCATGATCAACATGTTTCTTTTGCTAATGTATTAAATATGCCAAAATTTTCCCTCTACAACCATAGCCCTTTTTCAATCTCTTAGTATATTTTTCTAATAATTTCATTTCTTCTGTGCTTACCATCTTGTGATATTAAGGGGAAAGGAGTGGAAGAGTCCAAGCATAGCACCATAGTTGCCAGTTAGATGTTCATCCATGGTTTTGAATCGTGAGTATGATTGATAAACCTGAAATTCATTTGTAGGTGGGTTTTGCTCTTAACATTTAGCTCCTTCTTTGATCTTCAATCCAATCTAGATATCTCTGCTTGATATTATTCTTCAATAATTTAAAATTCAAGGACAAGATTTGTGTACCTCTAGTTCATCTTTATTTTTTTTTCAAACCTAAATTAATATTTTCCCTCTCCTCTCCTTTTCTTTCTTTTCTAACTAGCATACATCCTAAGTCTTTTATATTGCACAATAATCCAGACCAAGATTATTTCTATGGTTGGTCAAAATATTAGACAATAGCATAAATATCTCATCGTAAGCACTTATTAAGTTATTAGTAAACTAACTTCTCTTAACGGTGTAGAAGAGCTCTGTACTGACTCCCAGGCTCTGTGTTTGAGGAGGAGGCTACAGCTGATGGATAAGCAATAACACAGGAAGCAGCAGGAGGGAGTGTGGCAGGTCTCCAGCTGTTTCTACACAACAGAACCTCTTTCGGTGACTTATCACTGACACCAAACTTCTGATTGGAATACAGTAATGTTATTTACCTTCTATAACCCCCCTTCTCTCCTGCCCTCACGCTCATATACTTCAGTTTTTCCTTTTCCTTTTGTGAATCATTTTCCCTTTACAGTGCCATTGTTTGTTTTAACCCAACTTCAGATATATGTTAACCTTCAGTGTGAATTTCTCTATGTCCCCAATTCCTCCCACTCAACCTCCAAGGTGTTATGTCTTAGTGTGTATGTGCTTGATTGCCAAGGTTCCAGATAGATTTACTCTACATCACCTCTTCCCAGGGTCCCAAAGACCTGAAACATTTATATAGGTCAAATTGAAGTTGGGTAGAAAGTTGGGGAGAGGAGAAGAGGAGGAGGAGGATCTGAATATTTTTTAAATGATCAAATTAAGTCCATTAAGATAAGTGCACTCCTAGGCAAACAGTATTCCTATCTGATGAATAACCTCCTCAAAGCCTGGGCGTGTAGGTTAGAAAGGGCTCTGAGTTACTAATTAAGGTTAGAGGATAAAAAGCAGGATTAAATATGATTAAGATCAAATTTCTATGATTGAAACATTATTATTTTATGTTGAATGCATTTGTCTATGGCAATAGTGTAGTCCAAAAGATGTTCAAATTTGCAATAAATGTTCATATGAAAAGACTAAAAGGCAGAAATGAAATCCACAGGCAGACAGCCCAGGCGGCTCCCAGAGCCTGGTTAAAGATTGACCCCTGACCTAACCGTTATGTTATCTATAGATTCCAGACGTTGTATGGACAAGCGTTGTGAAAGTCCCTGTCCTGTTCTGTTCTGTTCTGATTACCGGTGCTTGCAGCCCCCAGTCATGTACCCCCTGCTTGCTCAATCGAAACCACCCCCCTCCCACCCATGGTTAAGCAAGCAGTTTGTCTAAAAAACAAAAACCCCTAGAAGTTTGTGGTTTTAAAAAGGGCGGGAGCCAATCAGAAACTGTCGAATGTTCAAACTTCAAAATATCAACCAATCCCAATCTTGTAACTGCAAAAATGCCCTAATCTTCTGTAACCTGTTTGTGCCTTACTATAAAAAGACTTGAGCTGTGCTCGAGACCTCTCTCTTGCCCTCCTGACTACGCCTGTACGGAGAGAGGTCCGGGTTCCAACCTGCAATAAAGTGATCCCGGCCGCTTGGCTTTGACTTCAGTTTCTGGTGGTCGTCTTTGAGGGGGGTCTCGGAACTCAGGGCACAACACATACTTTTTGAGTGTTGTTCCACTATAGCATACATCTAGAAATTCAAATGGACAGTTTCTTTGGGTAGATTATTTGAAGACTATAAGGCTGTATGATTTATAAATCTCTTTCCTTTTGCATCCCCCTATACCGTGTGTGTGTGTGTGTGTGTGTGTGTGAAATTGTACTAAGATCTTTACTGAGATGGACTATTAAATTACTGATATTCAAAAAATTCACAAATATTAAATTTAGTCAATCTAAATAAGTTTTCAGCACAGTTTTAACTTTAGCGGGATTAAACTTTGTGATACTCCTGTATTGCATTCCTCTAAATAATTTTTCAGTTTTAAAATAATCAAAACCAATAGGAGTGACTTTTGGAATTTGGATGCTCCACATTAAAAAGAAAATTTGACCCTGTAGCCCTGTGAAATGACTTTTTGGGGAAGATAGACATGTCTTTCTATGCCATGAAGCTTCCTGAAAAAGAAGTCAACTTGATATAATTTCTCCTTGCTCACAGCTATTTCCATCTATTTCTTCTTGGGCTATGATTCTTTAGTTTTGTCTCCATGTATTGGGAGAGTTGAATAACTAATCATAGTGCAAATGTAACAGGAGAACAAAAGTACACCAGGTATTTTCAACCAAGATATTTCAATAAAAGGAAACTGTTAAATAGATGCTGGAGAACTGGAAGAAAAAAAAAAATCTAAAAATGAACACTACAGTAATCATTGCAAGAACCCGCTGTCATCTCTAGGGCTGAGGAAGCAAAGACAACAATCTGAGGTTATCAGAACCCAGATGCTTGGAGCAGTGGTTCTGAATAGCAGTACCTCTGAAAGACTGACATTGCCCAGCTTATATGGGCACCTCTTAGGGTGATGAGACTCATTCTAGAAGTGTGACCATTCTGGACATTTAGAAAGTAGCTGGAATCTTTCCCCTCTGCTGCTGCCAGTGAGAAAGAACTGCTAGGGCAACCAATAAAACCATCAAGCTAAACAAAAAAGATTGAAGTCCCTCCTTCCTCTTCCTGCCTTCCAGTATCTCTTAGTGCCCCCTATTGGCAGAACCTGACAAAGAACCAGCTGAAAAAAAAAAAAAACAGACGTATAGTTTGCAGAGTTCCATTATCTCAGATCAGAGATATGGAGGAGTGGATTTGTTACCAAGGAAGAAAAGCCTAGTAACCGGCAGGTGTGGTAGACAAAATAATGGTACCTCCAACAGTATCCACATATGAATCTTTGAAACCTGTGAAAATGTTACCTTACATGGCAAAAGAGACTTGGCAGATTTAAATAAGTTAAGGATCTTGAAATGGAGAGACTATTCTAAATTATTTGAATGGGCTTAATAGAAGTATAAATGTCCTTATAAGAGGAAGGCAGGAAAGTCAGAGTCAAAGAAAGAGATGTGAGGTCAGAAGCAAAAAGAAGCAGGAGGGAGACAGGGAAAGAAGGAAGGAGGGAAAATGAGAGGGAGATTTAAAGGTGCTATTCCACTGGCTTTGGGAATGGAGGAAAGGGCATAAGCTAAGGCATGCACATGCAGGAAGCCTCTAGAATCTGGAAAAGGCAAAGAGATAGATTTCCTTCTAGGGCTGTCAGAGGGAATGTAGTTCTGCCAATACCTTGGTTTTAGTCTCGTAAGACCCGTTTTGAAATTCTGACCTCCTCCTCTTGTTATTTTTAAGCCACTATGTGTGTGGTAAGTTTTTATAGATGCACAGCGCTGAATTATACCATTTTGAAGGTAGAGAACTAAACAACATCCTTTGCCCCCAAAAAGGTCATTCTTAGTCATGGGATGGGATAGGAGGTCTTCTGCCATGTCTGATATGAGCAGACATATCACACGCACAAAAATATATGAATGGTCAACACATGAAAAGGTATTTATCATTCTTAGTCATCACAGAAATGAAAATTAAAGCCAAATGAGATATCAGTACATACCAGTAGAATGGCAATAATTCAAAAGATGACTATATCAACTCTTCGTGTTGTTTGTTTGTTTTGAGGCAGAGTTTCGCTCTTGTTGCCCAGGCTGGAGTGCGGTGGTGTGATCTCAGCTCACTACAAACCCCACCTTCCAATTTCAAGTGATTCTCCTGCCTCAGCCTCCCCAGAAGCTAGGATTACAGGCACCCACAACCACGTCTGGCTAATTTTTTGTATTTTTAGTAGAGACAGGGTTTCACCATGTTGGCTAGGTTGGTCTTGAATTCCTGACCCCATGATCTGCCCGCCTCGGGCTCCCAAAATGCTGGGATCATAGGTGTGAGCCACTGCACCCGGCCCCCAGGAGTATCAATTCTTAGCAAGAAAGTGGAATCATTGGAACTCTCATGAATTTCTGATATATATGTAAAATGATACAACCCCTTTAAAACTCTTTGGTTGCTTCCAATAAAGTTAAACATACACTTTATCTATTACTCACTCCAGGATATATATCTCAGAATAACTAAGTATATTACCACAAAGGGAATTATACAAGTATGTTTGCAACAACTTTACTTATAGTAGCCCCGTTATGGGTCGAATTATAGCCTTCCAAAAAGACATGTTAAAATCCTAACCCTGGGTAACTCAGAATGTCACTTTACATGGAAATAGGATCACTACAGAGGTCATCAAGTAGAAATGAGGTCATTAGGATAGACTCTAATCCAATATGACTGCTGTCCTAAAAGGGAAATATGTCCAAAGACACACACAGAGTGAAGATGATGTGAAGACAGACAGGGAGAAAAGTTATATGACTGGAGTGATGATATACCTGCAAGCCAAAGAATGCCAAAGGTTGCTGGCAAATATCTGTCAACGAAGAGTCAAACTCTAAAATATTTGAAGAGATTTATTCTAAGCCAAATATGAATGACTATGTCTTGTGACACAGCCATCAGGAGATCCTAAGAACGTGTGCCTGAAGTGGTTAGGGAAGAGCCTGGTTTTATACATTTTGGGAAGACATGAAACATCAACCAAATACATTTAAGATGTACATTGGTTTGGTTCAAAAAGACAAGACAACTTGAAGAGGTGGCTTTCAGGCTATAGGTAAATTTCAACATTTTTTGGTTGACAATTGGTAGAGTTTATATAAAGGCCTGGGATCAATAGAAAAGAAATGTTTGGGTTAGAATAAAGGATTGTGGAGGTCAAAGTTTTATTGTGCAGAAGAAGCCTTTGCATAGTAGGCTTCAGGGAAAACAGGTTATAAAATATTTCTTACCAGACATAAAAGGGCGTCTGACTCTTAGTTGATTATCTCCTGGATCTGGAAAGTTAAAAAAAAAAAAAAAAAAAAGAGAGAGAGAGAGAGAAAAGTGGATTCTCTACAGAATGTAGATTTTTCCCACAAGAGATGACTTTACAGGCCAATTTCAAGATATGACAAGAAAATATATTTGGAGTTAAAATATTTTGATTTCCTTCCTTATTTGTTGTGTGATGTCATGCCAGAGTCAGGTTGGAAAGTAGTCCATGTTATACAGAGTTAAATAAAACTCCTCTGATGAGACTTTATGGTTTGTAGGGCGTGCTCTCCAGACCCCTTACAAAGGAATTTGAGCAAGATAACATTAAAAAAAATACGGTCAGAGTTTAATCCTTACACCAAAGCTAGAAGAGGAAAGGAAGTACTCTCTCCTAGAGCTCATGGAGAAAGCATGGCCTTGCCAACACCTTGATTTCACACTTCCAGTCCCTAGAACCATGAGATGATACATTTCTGTTGTTTTAAGCCACTCTGATTGACTTAACAATATGGATAACCCTCAAAAACTTTATGTTAGCAGAAAAAAATGCCAGAAGAAACAAAAGAACACATGCCATATTATTCCCTTTATATAAAGATAATAGTAAAAATGACCATATAACTCTTTCTCACATCCATATCTTTTTCAATACTTTTTTAACCATCCATCAAGAGGTGGCCAGTTGTCCACCTCTTCAATCTGGACTGGAATGTGACTTTTGTCAATTGAATGCAGTGGGAGTAATCGTGTACCAGTTCTCAGACAAGATTCTTCACATACCCAACTCTGTCTCTGATCCATATCCAGGCACCATGTGAGCAGTCCCAAAATAGTCTGCTGATGTGTCAGAGGCATTCAAACCAGCGTGATTCCGTCTTAAAGAGGGGCTGGGTAAAATAAGACTGAGACCTGCTTGGCTGCATTCCCAGAATGTTAGGCATTCTTAGTCACAGGATGAGATAGGAGGTTGACTCAAGATACAGGCCACAAAGACCTTGCTGATAAAACAATTTGTGGTAAAGAAGCCAGCCAAAACCTATGAAAACCAAGATGGTGATGAAAGTGATCTCTGTCATACTCACTGCTCATTAGATGCTAATTATAATACATTCACATGCTAAAAGATACTCCCACTAATGTCATGACAGTTTACAAATGCTATGGCAATGTCAGGAAGTTACCTTATTTGGCCTAAAAAAGAGAGGAACTCTCAGTTCTGGGAACTGCCCACTCCTTTCCCAGAAAAGTCATGAATTATTCACCCCTTGTGATATGGTTTGACTGTGTCCCCACCCAAATCTCATCTTGAATTGAACCTCCCATAATTCCAATGTGTTGTGGGAGGGACTTGGTGGGAGATAATTGAATCTTTAGGATAGTTTCCCCTATACTATTCTCATGGTAGTGAATATGTCTCATGAGATCTGATGGTTTTATAAGTGGAAACCCCTTTTGCTTTGTTCCCATTCTCCCTTGTTTGCTATACAAGACATGCCTTTCACCTTTCACAGTGATTGTGAGGCCTCCCCAGCCACATGGAACTGTGAGTCCCTTAAACTTCTTTTTCATTATAAATTACCCAGTCTTGGGTATGTCTTTATTAGCAGCATGAAAACAGACTAATACAACTTGTTTAGCATATAATCAAGAAGTAACTATAAGTATACTCAGATGAGCAGACCATGCCACTGTTCTGCCTGTGGAGTAGCCATTCTTTTGCTTCTTTACCTTCTTAATAAACTTGCTTTCACTTTACTCTGTAGACTCATCCTGAATTATTTCCTGCATGGAGATCCAAGACCCTCTCTTGGGGCCTGGATCAGGACCTCTTTCCAATAATAGAAGGATAAGAAACCATATAAAGTAGAGGTAAAATGTTATAACCAAGGCCATCCTGGAGCTGCAGACTTAGCAGTTAATCACAAATACTTGCATGAGCCCAACAGAAACAAGAACCACACAGACAAATTCAGACCAAATTGCTGATCCATTTATTTGTGAATTAAATAAGGAGTTGTTTTAAGTTATTGAGTTTTGGGGTTTGTATGTAGCAGCAATTAACTAATGAAGTAAAGAAACAAACTAAGTAAAATCTGACAATAAACATCATAAAAGTGAATAGTTAAGAACAAGAAAACAAAGCTAAATGCATTACACTATCTGATTTCAAAATATACTACAAAGCCATAGTAATCAAAACAGCATGACACTGGCTTAAAAACAGACATCTAGATAAATGGAACACAATCTAAAGGCCAGAAATAAATCCATGTTATGGGTAATTAATCTTTGATAAGTATGCCAAGAACACACAATGGGGGAAGTCTCTTCAATGAATACTGATGTGAAAACTAGATATTTACCTGTTGAAGAATAAAACTGGACTTTTATCTCATATCTCATACAAAAATTAACTAAAAATACATTAAATACTTAAACACAAGTCCTGAAACTTTAAAACTACTAGAAGAAAGTGTAAACCAAAAATAAAATTCAAAGGGACCCTGCAACCATCTGAATGGACTCTCTCCTCGACCAGTGCACTCTAAAATGTAACCTGAAAGACTGGTTCATACCATGATGGGAAGTTGAGATCAGACCTGCCTTATTATGCCCCTCCAGCATTAACATCAACAGAGACCTTAAGTCTGATAAGAAACATTTGCAATATATTTTCTCTAAAGTCTGCTACTTGGAGGTTTCATATGCATAACAAAACCTTGGTCTTCACAACCGCTTATCTTAACCCAGACATTCCTTTCTACTGGTAATAACTCAACCAATTGCCAATCAGAATGTGTTTAAATCTACCTATGACGTAGAAGTGCCCCTAAAGTTGTTTCACTCTGCCAGAGTGGTTGGTGCAAACGTAATTGCAATTTTATTATTACTTTTGATTACTTAGATTGCTGCTAAGTCTGCTGAGATCCCACATATAAGAGACATAATGTGGTATGTCACATTATTTTACACATAACAAGTAAAATTACATTTAATTGCAAAAACCACAATTACTTTTGCATCAACACAATAAATCTTACCTGTACTGATTCATGTATTATGTCTGCCTAAAAGGTATAAAACCAAGCTGCATACAAAGCACCTTGGGCACATGTCATCAGGGCCTCTTTAAACTGTGTGACAGGCACATCCTTAATCTTGGCAAAATAAACTTTCTAAATTGACTGAGATTTTCTCAGATATTTTAGGTTCACAAAAGCATAGGAGAAGAAGCTTCTTGAGATCAGTCTGACCAGTAATTTTGTTTTCTTTATGATCCAAAAAGCACAAACAAATAAAGCAAAAATATGAGAATGGGATTGCATCAAACTAAAAAACTTCTGTACAGCAAAGGAAACAACAATGTGAAGAAGCGAACTACACAGTGGGAGAAAATATTTGTAAGCCATGCATCTGACAAGCAATCAATATCCAAAATATGTTTAGAAAGTCAAACAACACAATAGCAAGAAAACAAATAACCTGATTTTTAAAATGAGCAAAAAACCTGAATAGACATTTCTCAAAAGGAGAGATATACAAATGGCCAACAAGCATATGAAAGAATGCTCTATATTGTTAATCATCAGAGAAATGCAAAGTGAAACATTAAGCTATCACCTTACACCTATTAAAAGAGCTATTCTCAAAAGACAAAAGATAAGTGTTGGCAAGGATATGGACAAAAGGAAACACTTGTACGTTGCTGGAGGGAGTGTAAATTAGTATAGCCTTTATGGAAACAGTATGAAGCTTCCTCAAAAAATTAAAAATAGAACTACCATATGATCCAGCAATCCCACTACTGGGTATATATCCAAAAAACATGAAATCAGTATGTTGAAGAGATAACTGCACTTCCATGTTCATTTCAGCATTATTCACAATAGCCAAGATATAGAGTTAAAATAAGTCCCCAGCAGTAAATGAATAGATAAAGAAAATATAGCATATACACAACGAAATAATATCCAGTTTTAAAAACAAAGAAAATATTGTCATTTGAAACAACATTAATAAACCTGGAGGACACTGTGTTAAGTGAAATAAGCCAGGCATAGGAAGAAAAATACCACATTATGTCGCTTATATGTGGATCTAAAAATGTCAAACTCACAGAAGAAAAGAACAGAATGATGGTCACCAGGGGATTGAGGTTTGGGAAGAACTGAAGGGGTGTTGGTCAAAGGGTAAAAAGTTTCAGTTAGATGGACTGAGATAAGTTTAAGGATAAAAAAAAAAAAAAAACTCAGAGCAATGATTACCTTGGAGAAAGATTAACTGTAAAAAGTTGCAAAACTTTTTGAGATGAGTTTTTAGTTCTATATCTTTATTTGGGTGATAGTTATATCATCATTAAAATGTAATATAAATTTGTGAAAACTTATCAAACTGTATATTGAAGATCTATACATATCACAGTATGAAAGTTATACCTCAATTGAAAAGGCAGACAGACATTGGATGTCTTCTTGTCAGGGTTAGATTACTGCTAAGTCTATTTATCAAGAGTCCCCCTACTCTTGATGTAATCTCTTACTGATTTTTTAATCTACTGATCCCTTGATTATAAATTCTCTTTAGTCTAGCTGTACTCAAAGTTGAGCCCAATTTGTCTCCCCATTGCAATATTTTATTCCAATTGTTTTAAATAATCTTATTTATTATTTTAACAAGAATCAGAATAATTTTTTTCTTCAACATTTATGAAACATGATGGCTGACACTTTTTATTAATCAAAACTTTCAGTTTTTTGATAATTACTAGCGATACTTTCTAGAAAACTTTTACAATAAATAAAAATGTTCATAATTATCTACATATATTTGGAGGTATATAATTTATTCGTGTTACATAAACTAAAACAATAAGCTTAAATAAAATTTATGATAGAAAATGACTTGTGTTAGATAATAGTGCCTTTTGACTACACTTAAAATTGCAGCTTAGACCTATTGCATGTTCCAAGTAGCTATTATTACGAGATAATGTACTGAATACCTATCATTCTTGAGGTGCCTGTTATATATGGACTTTTTAATTCCTTATGGCATCCTATTTTTGAACTTCAAGTGTCAGAAAACTAAATGTGGAGACTTCATGCCAGAAAGAATGAATTATGAAAAAATATGATCTGGTTTTGGACAACTGACATTGGCCTAATAAATCTAACCAATGGGCCTTAACTTTTCCCAGTATATATATATATGTATTTTTTGGAACATACTGTACTGCACCTGGGTAAACAAAATTTGAAGTAGTTGCTTATTAAATAGAGCTGGTTTTCTTCTCCAATGGCATACCACGTCTTTGATTTTCATAGTCTTCTTCTCAGAGAAGCATTATTCATTTTCACAGGAAGAAGGAGATGAGGCTGGGGACGTTTATGGAGATTTGATTAAATGTCAGGCTAAGAAGCTTACTTTTAGAGAAGTAGTTATTAAATCCTGGAGGAGTCTTCTTGCACTTCACCTCTGATTTGAGTATTGTAGTAGATAGGTATAGTGTAGGATTTCATACTTCAGAGTAGTAAATAAAATTTTTACTATTCTTTTAAAAATATATTTACTCTACTGGCAGTTTCTCTAATACTTTTGTTAGCCACCACAGCTTTAACTCAAGACAATTTCGAAAATGAGCACTCTCCACATTGCTCTGTAAAGACAGGGAGAATGAAGCCAAGAGCAAATTGTGCAGACATTGTGCTCTGCCCATAAATGCTCAATAAATATCGTGAAGTAAATAGTACCTTCGTTTACATTTCTATTATTTTCTCTGAGAAGTTTGAGTTTAATAGATTATTTACCAGAAACATTCTCCCCTCTAAACTCAACAATGTGGTTCTTTGATACTGAGAGAGCACAAATAGTTTCATAATCTCCTGAGTTCTGTAGCCTATGCAGGCTGATTCTTGGGAGAATTCCAGAATTAAGTCAATTCTTAAAGGGAAAAGGGGAAGAAAGAAATGTAAAGGCTTTTACATTTGGAGAAAAAAAGTGCTTGTGTAGAAAGTGAGGGAAGTGAGAGAAGTTAAAAAACATGCATTGATAAATATAATTGAGGAGCTGACTGATTCGTTACTGGACTGTACCTTTTAAAGAATATGGCATTTCCTGTTGTGGGTCTTATGCTACTTTCAGGCAAGGCCAATAAATGAAAACAAGACACAAAGAGTGAGATGCTCCCACACCACAAACATTTAACCCTCTACAAATAAAACAAAAGAAAGGACTCTTGCTTCATTTTTTATTTTCCCCCTTTCCATTCATGTCCCCCACCACTGAAATTCCTCAGTAACATTCTACCTGAACATTATGTCAATTTTTGCAACATGATATGGACCATTTGTGGTCTAAGAGAAAAATGGGCTTTACCATACTCCTTTAGGTCTCCTTTTGCATTTTTAACTAGTTTTATAGTTATCAATATAAATATTATATTAACAAACAGGAAACTTCACCATATGGGTTTAATTAAATACCTATAAATTAGCTCAGCTGGTCTGCCAATGCTGAATAACCTAGTGACTTAAATGTATCCTATAATTGCAAATGAAATGAGTTTGATTTCTCTTGAGTTTTATTTTTATTATAAATTTCCCTATCTTCTTATTCTCTTAATATCCAATGGGTAACTATAATTTTTTTTTTTTTTGAGATGGAGTCTTGCTCTGTCACCCAGGCTGGAGTGCAGTGGCCGGATCTCAGCTCACTGCAAGCTCCGCCTCCCGGGTTCACGCCATTCTCCTGCCTCAGCCTCCCGAGTAGCTGGGACCACAGGCACCTGCCACCTCTCCTGGCTAATTTTTTGTATTTTTAGTAGAGACGGGGTTTCACCGTGTTAGCCAGGATGGTCTCGATCTCCTGACCTCGTGATCCGCCCGTCTTGGCCTCCCAAAGTGCTGGGATTAGAGGCTTGAGCCACCGTGCCCGGCCCTATAATTTTTATTTAATTATTTTTATCATGTCAATCTACTATAGATTTAATGAAAATATTTAAATATTTTCCAAGAAAAAAATTACCCACATGATATTAAATATAATTTTCCAAAAAGTGTACTGCATTTTTAATAAACAAGGGACTGCCCTTCTTTAGTACTTTATAGAATTTTATTAACTATTGTACAGTCTACTTTTCTTTGTATTCTCAGGATGTCTCTACAGTTTTGGGAAACAAAAGCAGATCCCACGGTAGCAATCCTTTAAAAGGGAACTTTTATTGACTAACATTCATTCAAGACGAGTGTTCCCAGCATGTTAAAATATAATGATGCTTGCTATCTACACAGTTGGATAATACTACAAGAAGCAAAATGTTTGCTTGTCTCCTTAATAATCCCCTCTTCCTCTGTGGGGTTTCAATTCAGGATAGCTTGCCCATTGATAAAACTAATCATCTTGTATGATCAAATTGCAGCTAGAATCATAGAACTGTGGAATTAATCATTTCTGCAAATACACCACAGTTCTATAAATTCAATTCAAATGTCTACAGTAAGATCAGAGCAGTATTCATATAGAAGAAAAGTCTCACAGTTGGAAAAGTCAAAAATTATTGATGAAGAAGCATTTGTGTGGTGAAAGAAAAAAGAAGACCAACACATTTATTTTATAACTAGGGAGTTGTAGTCTATCTCCAGCAGGTTCTACTTTTCTGACTGAGGGTATTTCTTAGCTCCACCTACATAAAATAGCATAGCCCTTAGATTTATATATCCAGATCTTAATCGTGCTTACTCTGGATAAGCAGGGTAGTGATAGCAATTCACTAGTTAGACATGCTTTCAACCATGGCTCTACTACTCAGGCAAATTATTTACATCTGTATCATCTGTTTTGGCTGTTGTAACAAAATACCATAGCCTGAGTGATTTAGAGAAAACAGACATTTATTTCTCATGGTTCTGGAGGCTGGGAAGTCCAAAATCATGGCACAGTAGATTGTGGTGAGGACCTACTTTCTGATTCATAGATGGTATCTTGTCACTTTTTCTTCACATAGCAGAAGGGAAAGAGGACTTCTCTGTGGCCTCTTTTATAAAGGCCCTCATCATATTCATGAGAACTCATGACTTAGTCACTCCACATCCTAATACCATCACACTGGAGATTACGTTCAACATATGAATTCATGGGGGAGGGAGGGACTTAAATAGCCACCGCAACCTCCCTTTACCTCAATTTTCCAATCTGTAAACTTAGTACAAATAATGCCCAAATATACACATATTTGGCATATACAAACTTAACTTCTATGTGTGAGGATGTCATGGTTTGTAAATACACTTTAGATAATTGTATAAAGTCATAAAACAAGGGTGGTATAGAATTTGGAGAAGTAGTGGGACTGTTCTGCTTATTAATTTTGTTGGTATTTATATAACAATATGTGTTATATGTCTTAATAAAACAACAGAGAGAAATAACAAGGACAGTGCAGGAAATAGTGATAGTTCACGAATTATATCCATTATTAATCACTTCAGATGCTGAATGAACTTACAGAGAACTTAATTTTTCTAATTCATTTCCTTCTTAAGTTAGGTTCTGTATTTTACACTTCTTAAAAAAAATTAGTGTTACTTTCCAGGTGTTAGAGACAGGAGTTATGATTTCATAAAAGTTTTTCTGACACTCTCTAATCCTAAAGCAAAATGTGGAGTTTTGTTTATGCTTACTTTATTTTTTAACCAGCTCCCTATTTTGATCACAGATGTCTAATAATTTTGGAAAATATAACAAGATCTCCATGTAGTCCACGTTCCTAGTATAACCTACTTCGTAGGATACAGTGATAAACACCTTCTGTATAACTGTCAGCGGTTACAAAATTCTGAGTCGATATGAGATAGAAAAGGAAAAGGGCACTAGCTTGTTCAAACTCTTAGACTTGAGAGAGCAACAGCAGATTTAACTTGTGAAACTTCAGCCCCACTAGCCACAGAAATTGGAGTATAAAACATCTGGATTCTAGTACCAACTCCTTCACTTACTGGGTGATCTCCAACAATATGGTACCGATTTTATGGAACATTTTGAGAATCAAATGAGACAATGTATACAGAAGCATATTGACATTGAGAAGTGCTATATGTATATAATATACATTGGTATGAATGTGTGCTGGGCTAAGAGCTACAATTAGAATGCTCTATTGTTCTTCATAGTGCCCCATTCCTAAAAACTATTGGTTTATGATTGTGTTCTTTATTCAGCTCAGAATTTGGGCCAGCATCCACAGTGAGCAAGATTAGAGCAACAGAAAGCAACGGTTTAGACCAGGTTCCTTGGTTGGTAATCTCATTCATTTTCTATAACAAAGCTTGATGGTGTGTTAAGAAAATCCAAACATGTGATTCAAAATACTTTTTCCATTTTTAAACAACATTTTTCATCAGAATTTATTGCAAATAGTTTTACAATGTCCTTAAATAGATTACCTAGTGGTGTGATCTACTGACCATGCCCAGAAAACTCACCATCAAAAAGAAGGTCTACACAGAATAGAATTGCTTTTTTGTGGGTAATGAACAAAAGGTAAATATCATGTATTGGTCCATGCCAGAAGTATTCTCTGGAGGTCTACCAGTGGGAAAAGGGAAAAATTAACTCCCAAAGCTCATTTCTGGTTGCTAGAGGCTACTGGACTGTAGAGAGTTCAGCTGTGCTGCCTGGGGCTACTGGTACTCTTCTCTTTTTGAAATATTCATGCCTATCTGGTATCAGCTGAGCCTCTGGCAAGAGCTGAAGGGTTGTTGCCACTGAAGCTTGCTGTCTAAATTTGCTGACCTCTAGTGAATCTAAACTCTGCACAGATTTCAGTACATGCTGCCTGCTGTTTCAGTACAGTGTTGCAATTTGGTGGTCTGTACATGCCTGCATGAGAAGTGAAATTTGGAATTTGTGTTCATCCACTTGTTCATTTACCTGTATGATTTTATACCGCTTGATTATTCTTTAATTGAAACTACTTTCACTAAATTCAAATATTTAGTTTTTCTTACTTTTAAATTGAAGCAAAACATACTTCAATAAAGCACATAGAGTACATTAATCTTGACTGTGTAGCTGTATGTGTTTATTTATTTATTTGTTATGTTTATGGATTTATGTTCCACAGATATTTGCATAGTGGTGAAGTCTGGGCTTTTAGTGTGCCCATCATCCAAATATTGCGCACAATAAGTAGTGTTTCATTCCTAAATCCTTCCCATCCTCCTGTATAACTGTCAGTGGTTATAAAGTTCTGAGTCAATATGAAATAGAAAAGGAAAAGGGCACTAGCTTGTTCAAACTCTTAGACTTGAGAGATCAACAGCAGATTTAACTTGTGAAACTTCAGCCCCGCTAGCCACAGAAATTGGAGTGGGTGTTTTGGAGTTTCCAGTGCCTATTTGCAATGTATCTCCTAGGAGTTCTTTGAGCTTCTTATATCTGGATATCTAGATCTCTAGAAAGACCAGAGAAGTTCTCCTGAATTACTCTCTCAAATGGTTTTCCATATTTTTTACTTCTTCTTCTTCTGCCCCTGGAATGCCTATAACTCATAGGTTTAGATACTACATAATCCCATATTTCTCAAAGGCTTTGTTCATTAATTTTTTTTAATCTGACTGGGTTAATTTGAAAGACCTGTCTTCCTGCTCTGAAATTATTTCTTCTGCCTGGTCAAGTGTATTGTTGAAGCTTCCAACTGTATTTTATAATTCCTTTATTAAATTTTTCATTTCCAGAAGTTCTGTTTAAAATTTTAAAATAGTATCTAATCTTTTATTTTATATTGTGTATTTTTTTTCTGATTTCTTTACGTTTGTTTTCAACTTTCTCTTGGATCTCATTGTGCGTCATTGAAATCAATATTTTTAATTCTTTATTTGTTATTTTACAGATTTCAATTTTGTTAGAATCCATTGCTGGAGAGTTAGTTAGTATGATCATTTTGGGGTGTTGTAACATTTTTTTCATACTTCTAGAATTGTTTGCCTGGTTCCTTCTCATCTGGATAATCTCTCTCTCCTTTTGTAAAATAAATAAATAAATAAATAAAAATTACTTTCATTTGGATGGGGTTTTCCCACTTGAGAATGTGACTATAATGTGTACTATGTAGGGTCCCTTGGCTTTGGTTCTGGATGTTTTCAGTGGCCAAGACTCTGTATAAATTCTTTCCTTATAAATAGCCTTTGTATGTTGGCATTCCCAAATGCTGATTGTAGCAGTGATATACTGGGCATGTGAGTGGGCTCACTGCCTTCTGTGGGGCCAGGATGACAGAGGTCTCAGGAAGTTTATCTCATTCCCTAGTGCTGTGCACTTATGTCAGTGGATTTTCTATTGGGTTATGCAGTTCAACCTCCAGGCCAGTATATACTGCTTGTGGATACAGATGGGTATATTCCTGATCTTTGTTTACTATGAGAAGCTCTCTGTCTCCTCAGGCAGTGAGATGTCGTATGGAATATGCCTTGTTCTGAACTACCTGCTCAGACCTACAGGGAGTCAGGGAGGACCAGGCTGGACAGGGTTGCACCGGGCAGGCGTGCCTACATTTCGCCAGTGACAAGCATAAGCAGGAGCTCCAAGTTGGAGATTGGGGGCAGTTGCCAAGCGCCCAGAGATATGCTGGGGTATGAAGTGGAGAAATTTCTGCTGTCCCACATTCTCTGCTGGAAAGGGAGGACTAGCATTAATTCCTAACCTAGAAGAGTGGGTGCTCCAAATGCCTGGAGATACTACTAGGCATGAAGTGGCAACACCAAGATCTCAGCATCTGAAGAGACAGGAAGCTAAGACTCCTAATCCAGGTAAATGAGTGCACCAAATGCCTGGAAATATTCCTGGGCATGGAGGAGAGAGGGCACTCTGCACCAAGATCTCTGCACAGAAAGGGAGGGGTGACTCAAGCTCCTCATCCATGCGAGCAGTTGCACCAAATGTCTGGAAATGTGTTGCCCAGAGAACAGCAGAGTAGCCACTATAGAACAGAGTTACCACCATTACAACAGGGTCTTTGTAGTGGAAGGGAAGGGCAGTTCAGGCCACTATTCCTGGCAAGTGAGTGCACCTAATGCCTGGAAATATGCCCAGGTGGTGGGTGGAGGGGGCACCATTGCATCTGGTTCTTGTAAGAGAAGGGAAGTGTGGCCCTTGCTCCCAATCCAGGCTAGCCAGAGTGGGGTCTGCCTTGCTCCTGCTCCTTGGAACTGGAACACTCCTTGGAACACTCCCCTAACTGACTAAAGGAGTAAGCTGAGGCACCCAGCAATGACACACGCAGATCAGTTCCATGCCTTATGGCTGCTCCTGGCTGCAAATCACACAGCCCAGGAGAAAGTACAGCTTCAGCAACTCTCTTCTTACTCCAATTCAGTGACAGGAAAGAGCACAATTCCAATGCCTATGCCTACAGCGCACTCCACACTCATTTCTCAATTCTGGCTGTAGGAGCCCTTTCTCACTCCAGATCAAGTGCTCCAATCTCCAGCTGAAGACATATGCCTGTGGCAGCTGTTGCTACCAGGTCACCAAACAATGACTTTGTATGAACCCAGATTGAAAATGGGTGTCTTCTGTGAACAGACACTTCTCAAAAAAGGACATACAAGTGACCAAAATCATAGGAAAAAATGCTTATCACTAATCATCAGAGAGATGCAAATCAAAACCACAATGAGATACTATCTTCTATCAGTCAGAATGGCTATTATTAGGAAGTAAAAAAATAACAAATATTGGTGAGGTTGCAGAGAAAAGGGAACAGTTATACACTGTTGGTGGAAATACATATTAGCTCAGCCCCTGTGAAAAGTAGTTTGAAGATTTTTCGAAGAAGTAGAGATAGAATTACCATTTGACCCAGCAATCCCATTACTGCATATATACCCAAAGGAAAATAAATTGTTCTACCAAAAAGACATCTGCATTCGTTTATTGCAGCACTATGCATAATAACAAAGACATGGAATCAACTCAGGTACCCATCAATGGTGAATTGGATAAAGAAAGTGTGATACATATACACCATGAAATACTATGTAGCCATAAGAAAAAAAGACATCATATCATTTGCCAACAACATGAATACAGCTGGAGGCCATTATTCTAAATGAATTAATGCAGAAACAGAAAGCCAAATACCAAATGTTCTCACTTACAAGTGGCACTTATAAGTGGGAACTAAACATTGAGTACACACAGACACACAGATGAGAACAATAGACACTGGGGATTCCAAAAGAGAGGAGGGAAAGAGGGAGCAAGGGTGGAAAAACTGCTTATCAGATACTATGCTCACTACCTGGGGTGATGCAACCATTAGAAACTCAAACCTTAGCATTACTCAAAATACCCTTGTAAGAATTCTGCACCCCGTCAATCTAAAATTTAAAAAGAAAGAAAAAAAGAAAATGATGTCATCTTCTCAGTCCCAGGTCTGAAAAAAAAAAAAAAATGCTTGCAGCTTTTCCCAGTGTCTTTATCTCCCAACCTCTCTGCACGTTAGCTCCAGGACTTGGGAGAAACAAGGAGTTCCCCCGTGGTCTCTGTCGCATAGCCATACAAATGTTAGGATGGATTTTTTTCATTTCTACAAAAAACATCATAAACTATATTGGGACTTTGAGAGGGGTTGCATTGAATCCGTAGATCACTTTGGACATCTTAACAATAATAAATTTTCTGAAACAAAAGCATGAAACATATTTTCATTTATTTTTGTTATCTAATTTTATTTCAACAATATATTATAATTTTGGTGTACTTTTGTCTCCTGAGTTAATTTTGCTTCAAAGTATTTTTGGATGTTATTATAAATGGAATTGGTTTTTTAATTTCCTTTTTGAGTTGTTCATTGTTAGTGTACAGATGTGTAACTGACTTGTGTATCTTAACTTTGTATTTTGTAACTTTACTGAATTTTTAATTTATTTCTGATAGGTTTTTTTTTTTGGTATGCATGGATGCTTTAGCGTCTTCTACATATAAGATCATGTCATCTGTGAACAGAGATAATTTTCTTTCCCTCCAATTTGATACATTTTATTTATTTTTCTTGTATTGGTTATTCTTGCCAAGACATCCAGTACCATGTTGAATAGAAACAATAAAAGTGGAAGTTCTTGCCCTGTTCCTGATCTTAGAGGATAAGTTTTCAGCCTTTCACAATTGACTATGATGTTGCCGATGGGGTTTTCACACTTGGCTTTTATTATGTTTCTTTTATAGAAACAGGTTTTTTTGTTTTTGTTTCTATTTTCTATTCCTAGTTTGTTGAGTTTTTTTTTTTTTTTTTTTTTTTTTTAAATATCATGGAAGAGTGTTGAATGTTTCCAAATGCTTTTCTGCATCAATTGAAATAATTATTTACTGTAATTCTTTATTCTGTTAATGTGGTGTATTACACTGGTAGGTTTTCAGATTTTGAACCACTGACTTTGCTTTTTATTACTTAATGATTTTAAGCAAGTTCTTTAATTTAAATTTTAGTTTCCTTAGCTATAAAATTCAGCCAATACTAATATATACTTCTACTATTGATAATATAAGATAAATAATCCATTCCATTCTTGGGATGCGGATTCCCTGCATAGGGCATGGCAATGATTTCATACTCTTTTTCCAAAAATAAATATTTTGAAGAGCGACAATTTTTCTGCAATTTCAAAGAATCTGGTTTTCTAAACCACTGTGCAAGCAAAGTAAGGCAGCACATTTTCTTTCTCATCATCTTCTGGAACAGCAAAAGTCGGATTTTGTAAGAGTCCTATGGCAGGAGAGACTTATTAAGCACCTAAGGTACAATCTCCAGACCTACACTGTTGTCATGTGTTGTTGTGATGTAACAAAAATTCTTAGTTAAAACATGCCTCATTTGTTGACAGCCACACTCCCTGTTCAGGTTGCCAGCTAAAGTTCAGATCCAACCAAGTTCCTGGTTCAGTTGATATTTTCCCTTAGCTAGGTAGCTTTAAATGTATAGTTATCCAATAGCCATTCCTACTTAGTTAAAAGGGAAATTGAATGCTCGGTTAGGTAACTCTTTGCCATAGCATAAAATCAGAGAGATGAAGGTAATGCAGGGGAATCAGAATTTATGATATCAAGTCTTAAAAAGGAAAATAATTAAAATAGGAAAATCACAGTTTAAGGGAGGGACTAATTGTCATATCATAGACCATGGTCATTCAGGCAGTTGGTAAAAGTTTTTCAAGAGAACTTGCAAATAAATAAAATTAATAAGGCAACAGTAAAAATGTTTAAGTCCTGGAATAGCCTTTTCCCTCCTCTACATGATGCTTTAAAATTTATGAGGCTGCCTCTCTTTCTCTGCTAGAATATCAGGGGCAGTTTTTCTCTTCCCCCAAGCTAAGTTTCTCAACGGTACAGTCTAGAAAAATGGGCAGATCTGCCTAATTAATTCATGACTGGAAAACACTTTGAAAATACTGTTATCAAAGAAACTATTTCAATGAAAGGATCATTAAATTATGTATTTATAGTCAAGTAAGATGAAAAGGATAATGATGGGAAGTGATACAGTAGTTAATCAGAAAGACTGTGAAAGATTTCTTTCCCACAATATCAATTACTGTCAACAAACACACTCAGATCATTTCCTGAAAGGAGGTTCTGAGTAGCTCTACAGCAGTGAGCTGAGTCTTTTTCTCATTATATGTTCTTTCACAATACATTAAAATAAGTCTCACTTACAAGAAATTTCATTGTGTGACATAACAAAAATGGGTACCATTTGCTGAGCAGTGAGCTATTTTCCAGGTATGTTTTCTCTACAGCTCACAATAACACTTTGAGGTAGATATTATTCCTGGAAAATATAACTGATAGTGACCATCCACAGCTACTAAGTCTTGAAACAAAAGTTCAAGTCCAGTTCTGTCTAACTCCGGGTATCTATTCCTCCAACTACTACACTGTATTGTCTCTAGAGTTCTCATTTTCCTACTTTTTCTTCCCCTAACATTTTCCATTTATATTTACAGACCAGGGACAATATAAAGGATATCTCCTAAGTGATGGACATTTCATTTTACTATCATTCTAAGTGCTGCGATGCAATCTAGAGACTATGCTGTACAACGCACATTGCTTTTCTAACATGTTTTGCTTCAGAATTCAATAGTGCATAAAATATTGTGTTACAGAATTAATACATTTCCCTTTGAGGCAAAGTGTTATTGAGACACTGAGTACTGCGAAAAAAAATCAAAAGCTATTAAAACTGACAGTTTGAGAAAGTACAAAAGATGAGTGGTGTATATATTTCTTTTGTATCTAACTGATCCATTAGTATTTTCTTTACCTAATTCACAGGCAAGTATTTGGTACTTTAACCAGTTGGTCTGGGCTCATGGTCGTCATTAGATGGAGTCCAAATAGATACCACTGTGTGGTAGCACCAAAGTCTCTGTAATTGCCAAGGTTCTATCTAATCCAAATTACTCTTCCATTCTTCTAGGGAAGTAGTTGGAATTTTTCACTTCTTGCCTTGAGTTCAGGTCTTATCATCAAGAGATTCATTTACAGGTTCACCCATGAAGCATCAAGACCAATCAATCTTTAGGCAGAAGTCAATTCAGTAGAACCCGGTAGAGTTAATGGCAGTAGGACACACAGGGCCAGAACTCCTGTGCCTGCTTTGAAGCTTACATTACAACGTTGAGGAGATAGAAGATCAATAAACAAACAAAAATAAATTAGTAAAGTTTGTAGCGTTTCAGAGTGATACATGCTGTCTTAGTTTCCTAGGGCTCCATAACAAAGTACCACAAACTGGGTAGCTTAAAACAACAAAAAATCGTCAGAAATCAAGTTGTCTGCAGATCTATGCTCTCTCTAGAGCTCTGAGTAGAATCTTCCTTGCTTCTTCATAGCTTCTGGCAGTGACTGTCACTCCTGGCTGTCCTTGGCTTGCAGCTGCATCATTCCAATCTCTTCTTCTGTCATCACATATATTCTCTCCATGTGTCTCCATCTTCACTTGGTGTTTCCTTCTTGTTGCAAAGACATAGTCATATTGGGTTAGGGCTCACCCTAATAACATCGTCTTAACTTGATTAAATCTCTAAAGCCCCTATTTCCAAATAAGATCACCTTCACAAGTACCTCAGGTTAAGACTTAAATATATCCTTTTGAGGGACACAATTCTACCCATACCACACACTATGAGAAAAATTAAGCAGGAAAACTCAAGAGGATGTGTGTGTAGGTAGGAGGTGGAGGTCAGAAGTAGTATAAATAGAGTAGCTGAAAGAAGTCTGACTGAAAATAATACATTGGCACGTAGACCCAAAGATGAGGGAGCCAGTGGATGGTTGGACAAGAGTAGGTGCAAAGGCTCATAGAATATACCATACATGTTCAAAGAACAGCAAAGGGGCTGGTATAGCTGAACCAGAGTGAAAAAAGGGTGAAATATTAGGAGATGAGTTCTGAGAAGTAACAGGAGAGCCAGATTGTAAAGACTTTGGTTTTTATTCCAAGTGAGATGGGAAGCCCTTTGAGGGTTTTGACCAGAGGATGACATGACCTCACTTACATCTTAACAGGACCTCTCTGGCAACTATTGAAATTAGAATATAGGAGAGCTGGGTGGAAGTAGGGATTCAGCTTAAAAGACTATTGAAATAATCCTGATGAAAGATAATGGTGGTTTGACAGTTGATATAGTGATTAGTGGTCCATATCTGATTTTTCTTTTTTCAGTTTTTAGAGAAAAGGTCATGCTCTCTTGCCCAGGCTAGAGTACAGTGGCAAGATCATGGCTTACTGCAGCCTCAACCTCCCAGGCTCAAGTCATCCTGCTGTCTCAGCCTCCTGAGTAGCTAGGAATACAGGCAGAGGCCAACACACCTGGCTAAATTATTGATTTAACTTTTTGTAGAGCTAAGAGTTTCACTTTGTCACCCAGGCTAGTTTCAAACTCTTGGCTTCAAGCGATCTGCCCAGCTTGCCCTCCTAAAATGCTGGAATTATAGGCATGAGCCATTGCACCTCACCTCTGGATAGTTTTTGAAGGTACAAATAATGAAACTTGTCGACAGATTTTGGTTGTGGGGTGTGAAGAAAAATAAAACAGATGAGTCAACAATGAAACAAGGTTTTTGGCTATAGTAAATGAAAGAAGACAGTTGCCAATAATCTAGACATATAGAATATGGAAACAGCTGATACTAGAGAGAACACCAAGAAATCAGTGGACATACTAAGTTTCAAATATTTTATTTGTAAACACAAATTTAGATGTTCAATATAGAGTTAATTGTAAGGGCCTGAATAGCTAAAGTAATCCTAAGCAAAAAGAACAAAACTGGAGGCACCATGTTACCTGACTTCAAACTATACTACAGAGCTACAGTAAGCAAAACAGCATGGTAGTGGTACACAAACAGACACTTAGTCCAATGGAACAAAATAGAGGACCCTGAAATAAGGTCGTACACCTACAACCATCTGAGTTTTGACAAAGCTGACAAAAACAAGCAATGGGGAAGGGACTCCCTATTCAATAAATGGTACTGGGATAATTGGCTGGACATATGCAGAATATTAAAACTGGACCTCTTCCTTACACCATATACAAAATCAACTCAAGTCAAATTGATGTCAATGATGTAATGTAATAGAGTCTCACTCTATTGCCCAGACTGGAGTGCAGTGATGTGGTCTCGGCTCACTGCAACCTCTGCATCCCCGGTTCAGGTGGTTCTCCTGTCTCAGCCTCCTGAGTAGCTGGGACTCCAGGCACACGTCACCACACCTGGCTAATTTTTGTATTTTTAGTAGACATGGGGTTTTGCCATGTTGGCCAGGCTGGTTTTGAACTCCTGACCTCAGGTGATCCACCAACCTCAGGCTCCCAAAATGTTGGGATTACAGGCATGAGGCCCCATGTCCAAATGATGACATGAGTTTATATTTAGAAAACCCCAGAGTCTTGGCCCAAAAGCTTCTTCAGCTGATCAACAATTTCAGTGAAGTCTCAGTGTACAAATCAATGTGCAGAAATCACTAGCATTTGTATACATCAACAACAGCCAAGCCAAGACCAAAATCAGGAATACAATTCCATTCACTGTTGCCACAAAAAGAATAAAACACCTAGGAATAGAGCTAACCAGGGAGGTGAAATAAGAATTACAAAACACTGCTCAAAGAAATCAGAGATAACACAAACAGAAAATCATTTCATGCTCTTGGACAGGAAGAATCAATATCATTAAAATGACCATACTGCCCAAAGCAATTTATAGATTCAATGCTATTTATATCAAACTACCAATGACATTCTTCACAGAACTAAAAGAAACTATTGTAAAATTCATAGGGAACCAAAAAAGAGACTGAATAGCCAAGGCAATCCTAAGCAAAAAGAACAAAGCTAGAGGCATTATGCTACCCAACTTCAAACTATACTACAGGTCTACAGTAACCAAAACAGCATGATACTTGTACAAAAATAGACACATAGGCCAATGGAACATAATAGAGAGCTCAGAAGTAAGGCTGCACACCAACAGCCATCTGATCTTCAACAAAGCTGACAGAAACAAGCAAGGGGAAAAGGACTGCCTATTCAATAAATGTTGCTGTGATAACTGGCTAGCTAGAAGATTGAAACTGGACCCCTTTCTTACATCATATACAAAAGTCAACCAAAGATGGATTAGAGACTGAAATATAAAACCCAAAACTATAAAAACCCTGGAAGACAACCTAGGCAATACCATTCTGGACATAGGAACAGGCAAACTGTACATCGTGTATATGTACCACATTTTCTTTATTCATTTATCACTGATAGATGCTGCAATGGATGTGGAAGAGCAGATATCCTTTTATTATATTAATTTCAGTTGCCATGGATATGTACTCAGAAGTAGGATTACTGGATCATATGGCAACTTGATTTTCAATTTTTGGAGAAACCTGCATACCGTTTTCCATAATGGTTGTACTAATTCACATTGCCACTAACAATGTACCAGAGTTTCCTTTTCTCTTCATTCTTCTCAACACTTATCTTTTGTCTTTTCGATAAAGGCCATTCTAACAGGTGTGAGTTCATATCTTATTGTTGCATTTCCTTGATAATTGGTGGTACTGAGCATTTTTTTTCATGTACCTGCTACCATTTGTATGCTTAACAAAATAAAGAGATAATCCACAGAATGGGAGAAAATATTTGCAAACCATACATCTGATAAAAGGTTAATATTCAAAATAGATAACTCAAAAAACTCAATAGTAAGAAAACAAATAAACCAATTAAAAAATGGTTAAAGAAACTACAAAGACAGACTTCAATAACCAAAGTCATGTTAAGCAGAAAGAATAAAGCTGGAGGCTCTTTAATTTCACACTCTCTGATATCAATTCTAAGCAAAACAGTACGGTACTTGCATAAAAACACACATTTCAACTAATGGAACAGGGTAGAAAGCCCAGAAATAAACCAAAGCCTTGTTCTGATAATTAATTATGATGCTGTATATAGAGTGTAGGAGGCAGAGAATAAGTAACTGCTGATTAATAATGATTATTATTATTATCAAAAGAAAGTTGCAAAATGAAGTGGCACTTAAGTTGATAAAGAGGTAAGATAAAGTTATGAAATGAAAGGTTAAAAAACAAACAAAACCCTGGATACAAATAGATAAGTAAATTTGATAGCGAATGGGTAACTAGAGGCTACTTTGACTAAAGTAGTTGGCAAAACCAATTTTTGCCATTGAAAGTAATAGCAAAAACCGCAATTACTTTTGCACCAACCTAATACAACCTTGAATCTTTTTCATGTCTTATTTTGATGTGGCATTTTTAATACATAGTACCAAAAATTTTGAAAATTTATCTTTAATAAGTTAGAAAATGATAAAGAGGAGAAGGAGGAGAAAGATCCAGTTAGGGAAAGGAAGTGTTGGATTGTACTCAGTATAACGAGATACATGTGCCCCTCAGAACAACTTGTACATAAGGCTTTCGAAATTTAAAATGAAGTACAGAAATACTGCCATGACAGTGTCCATAAAATTACCTTTTTATCTTCTTGTCCTTGTAGAAAATATGTCTGCAAATCAGTGCCTTTGTGTAAAGGAGGATCTTAGGGAGATCATAGGAAGATCCCAGATAATACCTTGGCCAGGTACACTCACTCCCAGAGTCCAACACTCTCATCCCTATTCCACCTATGGGAAAGCTGGAGCAAAGAATGACTTCCTACCATCATATGGTCAGAATGTGGAGTAACCAAAGAATAAATCTTCAGATCCATCATGGTCCATGCTCTACATGCAACATATGACCACAGTAAACTTTCAAAAGCTCATGAATATTATTTCCAAATGAACAAAGACACTTTTGGTAAAGGGGCCACTCAGGCGGTCGTTTTCTTCTAACTCCTTTTTGAAGTTTCCTTTCCATCCAATTCATGCTCCTTCCAGTAAAAGACAAATCTAGGGTTTGCCTTCAATGGCTGCAATCTCCCTCAAGTATGTGATACTGTTTTCCTCCACTGCAGTACAGTTGGCCTTGCTAATGAGACCCTAGAGGGAGAGTTCATGGTTACCGGTGCCTCTCTCACCCTGGTTGTTTATTACAACCCGACTTTAAAGCTTCACAGAGTTTATTACCATATGTTCCATTTCCGTTTTTAGCACTGTTTGGGCTCTGTGTACAGAGACAAAGTACTTCCTACAGTCAGGCTGTGGCAATTTTTAGATGACGATAAGCTATGAAAAGAACTCTGAGCTTTTTTAAAGACACTGTCTAGAGGAAATCATTCTCATTTTCATGCATAGCTATATTCCAGCACACACTGATACATACACGTTAAAAGGTCTGTCAGCCAGACTGGGCAGACTCACACTGTCAGCCTCAATAATATTAAGGCAGCCTGTCTGGGATTTGATTGAAGGAACCTCTCAGATGGTCATAATGTTTCCTTGTAGCTGGAGAAACAAAATAGATGCTGCAAATTAACTTCTTGTTTGTTTTTCCTGGAGTTAATTTTACAGTAGAACTGACATTAGCAAAGAATTTCTCCTGCAAATCCTATGCTCTGATGTGAAAGAAAAGTTTGTAGAATCAATATCCTTCAAATGTTATCCCTTAAAGCACCAATAATTTTATTTATACCTTGTTTTGTGAAATGTTTCACAAGAGTGGTTTGTGTTTATATTTCAATATACTGGCCACCTCCACATGCCATGTAATGTGATCAAACTTACTATAAAAGGCTTACATAGAAATATTTATACAACAGGCAGGAAAAGACTACAGAAACTTATAAAAATTAACTTGCCTGTGTAGAAATATAATTAAATCATGGTTTACATATAGTTATCCAAAACTCATAATACATTTTTTTTCCAGTTTGTAGTCATGAGTCTCGAAGGAAAAGCCCAAAGTTTCTCCAGTTTCCTTAGCAACAGAATCAGGTATAAATGGTGCTCCTATATTTCCAAACATCTGTATCTAAGCAACACATTAAAATGTGCTTCCAACTGATGTATGTACAGTCTGTAGGTGAGCTTGATTTTATAGAAAGAGATTAAGAGTAAGGAAATCAAGTGGCATAAAAAGAAAAAGCAAAATAAAATCACGAGGAAAAGCATAACAGTTTCCCAGCTTGTTTGTTACTTTTATTTTCTGTTCAATTTTTTTTTAAAATGATGGGCAGGCTACTATTGTTTAATAAATTACTAATTTCCAGGGAAATTTATAGATTTGGGTAAAGTGATATACTTTCCTAGACTATTTCATGGCTAGCTGTTCTATCCTGAAAGGAAATTCAAGAACGTTTTCTGGTGGTCATCCAAAGGCTATTCTTGGCCAGTCAAAGATAATTATAAAGGCCCAAAGTATTGACTGTGAGTAAGAAAGACTGTGGAATAGTGAACTAATTAGGCAGATCTATAAGAGTAATGTGTTAACTGTTCTAAAAACACTCTGGTATTCCAATCTCAGATCTATTTACACTCTCAACCCAATCTTTCTTCAATGAATCCAGGAACTTAAGGCATTGATGGGAAATTCTGCCTAGAAATTCATATGCACTGCAGATTAAGCACTTCCAGGCCATGGCTAGACCCCAACTTGAGAGCACATACCAGCTCTGTGCCCTTATAAAATGTTTTTATATTCTGTAAGACTTAGCTGCCTTATCTTTAAAACAGGAATAATAGGGAGGAGGAAAAATAGGTAGTAACTGTTTAGTAGGCATAGAATTTCATTTGGGAATATGGAGAAAAAATCTGGAGATAGAAGATCATCCTACAATGTTAATGTACATAACGCCACTTAAAATGAATAAAATTGCACATATTATGTTATGTATATTTTATGACAGTTTAAAAAAAAACAAAACAAGAATAATGATATTACCACATAAGATTGTTTTGAGAACAATTACATGGAAGAATGAACAACATGCATGGTCCCTGGCACATAGTAAGTCCTTAATAAATGATCATTATTATTGTTATAATCTACATTAGCATTAATAAAAATGGACTCCTGGGCCCCTACAGGAGTCACAACCCGCATCAGTACCTACCAATTGCAATTTCACCACCTTCTCCTTTCCACTGCACCATTCACCTTCATGCCTTGTTCCTAGTCCATCTTTTCATTATGTCCCTATTCTAAGTGTGTAGTATTTCAGACCTTCTAGTATCAGGCACAGTCATCACAGAAGTCCAAAAAGATGTGTAGGACCGTCAAGCCCTTTTATTAAAATTGCATATAAAAACAATCCTAAAAGGAATGTTAAGTTCAACTGCTAGTTACAAAAAAAAAAAAAAATCTTTACTGTGACTCTACAGCTCTAATAGTTGCAAGGCCAGCCATAGGTAAAACTGCAAAATGTAATTTGATTTTGGTTTCCTCCTGTCCTTGCTCAGATGAGAACAGTGCGAAGGAGCACTTCAGGGTTAAGAGTGATTATCACAGGTGTCGATCCATTCATTTCATCCTCCTACAGGTGATATCCCAGGAATAGTCACTCTAAGACTGTTATTTCTGACCCTATAAATTGATGGTATCATGTGACCTTTTTACACCCTTGCTGCCTAATAGGATCCATCCTCTAAGTCCTCTACCTTTCTCTAAACACTTACAAATATAAATTGTAGATCCAGAAAGAATATTGAAATTTTTTTCAGTCCATGCCCTCATTTTACGAATAAAAACTTGAAGCCCAACATGGTTAAGAAAATGTTTGCCTGGTCACTGTCTTTGGCCACAGCCCCTTTATTTGCAACTTATTATTCAACTTCTCACTTCACCAGTTACCCCTATTTTCTCACTGTCCATTAGCCTTCTGTTATCTCCAAGTCCTCTTCTTTTAAGATTAGATTTCAGGACCAACATATGAGCCAATATTTCCAGTGTTCCAAACTCCCATGTCTTATACTCTGCAGGGAAAACTTCAAACTTGAATGAGGCCAACCATCTGATGTCCCTAAACCTCATCCAGACAACTGGAATACAGGCATTTAAGAACAAAATAGTGATCTCACTCAAGGTTTGGGGTCTCTCATCTCACTAGACTTTTAACACTGCCCAGAAATCTTGCTCTTCCTCTGATCAGCTCAATCTTCCTTCTTCAGTTCTTATCTCAGTCTTCATATGTCCTCCGTAAACCTTCACCCCTCTCACATTGTCAGAAAATGTCCTTGCCTCCTACTTTTCGGAGAAGACAAAAGCCATCAGACAAAATCCACTCATTTTCCTACTAAAATTCATGCTACAAGCAAGAATCTGCATCCATGCTCTCTTCCATTCCTCTGCGGTATTAGAAGAGCCGTCTCTCCTATCTAAGCCTGCCTTCCATACCTCTGCCCCTAGACTGCATGGTCTCCAGTCTTCTCAGAGAACTTGCACTGTCAATTATTCCTTCTCTTCTGTAACTGCATTTTTGTCTCACAACTTATTATTTCTAATTTGCATTTATTTATGTTCAAATGTCTCCCACCTTTAAAAATGAATTTCTCCCTCTATCCATGCCTCCCTTCAATTCTTAGTCTGTTTCCCCTCACAGTCCAAATTCTCGAAGGAGTTAGCTGCACTCGTTCTTCTCATTTCTTACTGCTCACTCAGCTTTGCAGCCCAGTCCTATTTCATGTCTGCCCTTATTACTCTTCCAAAATTGTTCTCTCAGGCCAACAGCCAAAGCTTTACAGGGCTTTATATTCATTCTTCAGTTCCATCTTGCTTGACCTCTCCATAGTATTTGACACTGTTGACCCCTACTTTCTTCTTAAAATACCCCTCCTTTGATTTCCTTATTGCTACTCTCTCATTTTGTCTCCAACTTCGCTGGTCACTGGTCCCCAGTTTTCTTGGCTAGTTGCCTTGCTTTACCCATACAGTAAGTGTCAGAGTGCCTCTGGGCTTTGTCCTGGACTGTTTTCCTTGAGCTCTTGCTCTCTAAACTCTTCCTGGGATTTTTTTTTTTTTTCTATTCCAATTGCTTTGATTATGTTATTGACCACTGATTCTGAAATTCTTTGCTCTTGAGCTTTATACACAACTGCCAGTCCTGCGCCTTCTCTTTCGTGAACTATAAGAAACCTCATACTCAATCCGTCCATATCATTCTCCTTTAAAAATGTGTTTCTTGTTTTTTTCCCGTTTTTTTTTTTTAAATTTTAATTAATAGTCTTATTATGCCCTCAGTTGTTCAAGCAAAATATATGGAAGGTATTCTTACTTCTCTCTCTTCTTTAATCCCATGTTAACTCCAAGTCAATTATCTATTCATTGAGACAATTGAGTACCTACTATGTTCCAGGCACAATTCCAAATGATCATCTTTAATCTATTCTGTTAATCCATTTTGTTACCTAAATAGTGATTAAATTTACCAGACTGTCTCTTCCAACACTCCCTTCATGTATACTCTAGGCCTTAGCTAAACTACTGCCAAAACCACCTAACTGCCTGCCTGACATCCACCCTTTTTAAATTCCTCTCTATTCTATAATATTTGTCCTTTCTATGACCAACTTTTCATTATGAAAATATTTAAAGAGATTTAACCATGAATGATGAACATGCATATTCATTCCACTTCTTTTTTTTGTTTGCTTTTTGTGAGACAAAGTCTTGCTCTGTCGCCAGGCTGGAGTGCAGTGGCATGATCTCAACTCACTGCAACCTCTGCCTCCCGGGTTCAAGTGATTTTCCTGCCTCAGCCTCCTGAGTAGCTAGGACTACAGGAGTGCACCACCATGGGCAGTTATTTTATTTTATTTTATTTTTGTATTTTTAGTAGAGACCGGGTTTTACCATATTGGCCAGGGTGATCTCGATCTCTTGACCTCATGATCTGCTGCCTCAGCCTCCCAAAGCACTGGGATTAAAGGCGTGAGCCACCTCGCCCAGCCTCATTTCACTTCTATTCCACAATTGTTAACATTTTATTATATTTGCTTCATTTTGCTCTTTTTATATATTGTTTGCATATGTTCACATTTTTATTTGTACTATTTGAAAGTAAATTGCAGATATATTATATCTATCTATATCTTTCTAAACTAAGGTGAGTTTTCTCTGGTGCAGTCTTGAAGATAATTCCTTCTTTGGAAAACCTCAGTCTTTGCTCTTAAGACATTCAACTGATTAGATGATGCCTACCTACATTATGAAGGATAATCTGCTTACTCAAACTCTACTATTTCAAATGTTAATACACCTGAAAAAAACAAAACAAAACAAAACAAAAGATTTTCATAGCAACATCTAGATGGTGTTTGACCAAACCACCAGATACCTTAGCCTATCCAAATTGACACATAAAATCACCACAGCATCCCTTAATATTATCATTTGCATCAGTCATTAAGTTGGAATGATCTTTCCATTCCCACAGAAGTGTAATCTCATCATTGTTTCTCTAAGGAAAACCCTCATTTTCTATTACCATATATACAACAGAGTCCAAAACACTAAAAATGTCTTCAAAGTCCCTTCCAGGTCCACTTGCACCTCTAAAACAGTTTTCTCACATTTCTAACTCTACACATTCTGCCCAAATAAGTATTCTTTCAGTTTCTATGCCTAGATACTTTACACGTTTCATTCTCTTCCTTGCAACATTAATTCATATTCATCATTCAGGTCTGATTTTTCATATAATTCCATCAGGGAATTCTTCTGGACTAGGATAACTTGCTCCACAATATTCCTCATTGTATTCCACACTCATGATACTAATCACCTCCAGAACTCCTGTTCAATGTCAACTCTACCAGCTATTCCACAAGCTAACAGGAGATCCTAAAGGAAATATGCACATTAGGCTGAGAATGTTCACATATTCTGTCTTTAGTGATACATTTGACCTTCTAAGTATCTGCTTTTCTGTCCTTTGTGTTTATTTATTGTTGTGTGTGTGTGCGGGGGGGGAATCCTCATGACTTAAAGCAAAGCTGAAAATCTCTGTAAAGCCAGATATTAATGTTTTCTTTTAAGCTAATCTCTTCTTCAAAGCTGTGAATTCTAAAGGTTCTTAGTAGACAATAGTGGGCTTGGTTCTTGAAGAGATAAAATGCCCCAAAGAGTTTCACCCTAATTCATGGGAAAGGTGGGGGAAGCCATTTGATGCACTTTCTGTATAAATGTTGTTGATAAAAATGTTTGACTTAAAATTTCTGCCCTTCTTCTTTTCCCAGAGGAGGACTAAAAGGAAGACAAATGATAATGTGCTTAATTTTTCTTCCAGCAACTTCAGCCTCCCCTAAATTTCACTTTTAAAATTCTTTTAGCTTTCTGGGATTCCTGCTGTTAACAGAAACAATAATTGCTGTTATCATTATGTCTGTAATATAGAAGCTGCACTTTTATTCTGTCACCTGGAGAACATCAAAATTTTAGCAACTTGTTATTATCATTTTAGGTGAAGGAACACACCTGTAGCTCAACTGCTCTGGCAACAGTCAGAATGTGTCCCTTTGAGGCCAGTGCTCTGGACCATTCAATTTTGCATACCAGTGGGTAGCCTTCACTCAAGTTAATACAACTGAAAATCAACTTAGGAAATGTTTGTTAAAGATACAGTTTGATGCAAACTTGCAAGTTTTCCAAGAAGATATTAAGTCATGTCCATCCTTGTGTACTTTAACAGCAAACCAATATTTGGGCCAGCAATAAGCAAGACTCTTTCTACACACTTCTCACAGTTACTTTTGTGTACCAAGGATGGTTTTGCAGTCTCGAAGTTCAGTATCTTTTCACTCAGTCACGTGTACAAGGAGGAGTTTCTCAATTCTTACCACTCCTCTTCAGTATTGCCTTTATGTGTCTCACAGCCTTCTAGGGAAAAATATCCTAACTAATTTTATTCACGGACCTTACACAAAATAAGCCTCTGGTGTAAAAGAGACCTTTGGAGAGCCAACCAAGATGAGCTCTAGTCCATGGATGACTGGGCTAAGCCTAGTGGAGGGCAGTCCTTCAGAGGAAGCAGATGGAAACCTGAGTGTAAAGGGGCCAGATGCTGCCAGCCCTCTCCAGAAGCCACATTTTAGGTTATTTGTCATGGTCTTTTTGAATGCATGATCTCCACCATCTCTTTACTCTCTCCAAGCTTTTCTTGTTTCCTCAGGGGAAGCCACTTATTTACATCTGACAGATAATAGAATATCCGTACTAACATGATGACGGTCTGGTCATTTGGACTATGAAATTAAGCAGCCACACAAAATGCACTGCCTCAGTCATACTAGTTAATCAAAAACCACATGTAAAAACTCACTAAAGACAAAGCCTGAACCAGTGAGTTAAGATATTATCCTTTTTGGAATTACAGAGGCCCAATTGTCTTCATTATACTTAGTTGAAAGTACATGGAAAAGTATAGATAACCTCAGTTTAGTTGAAATGTAGAAATATTCAAAGATATTTACTATTAAGAGAATACTTGCTAGGAATATGTTTTACTCTCATGATAAAATTCCTTGCCCAAAAGCCAACAGATAGATAAATCAACAATTTACAAATCATTAACACAAAAATAATTGTGTAATGGCCGAGCGCGATGGCTGATGCCTATAATCCCAGCACTTTGGGAAGCCGAGGCAGGCAGATCATTTGAGGCCAGGAATTCGAGACCAGCCTGGCCAACATTGGGAAACCCCCTCTCTACTAAACATGCAAAAATTCGCTGGGTGTGGTGATATGCATCTGTAGCTCCAGCTACTTGAGAGGCTGAGGCACAAGAACCACTTGAACTTGGGAGACAGAGGTTTCAGTCAGCCAAGATGGCAACACTGCACTCCAGCCTGGACAACAGAGCAAGACCTTGAAAACGGAAGGATGGAAGGAAGGAAGGAAGGAAGGAAGGAAGGAAGGAAGGAAGGAAGGAAGGAAGGAAGGAAGGGAGGGAGGAAGGAAGGGAGGGAGGAAGGAAGGGAGGGAGGAAGGAAGGAGAAAAGAAAAGAAAAAAGAAAGAAAAGAAGAAAAGAAAAGAAAAGAAAAGAAAAGAAAAGAAAAGAAAAGAAAAACAATTGTGTAATAAGTCATGTGGTATCATAATAACAAAGAGATCATCCCTGGGGAAGATAGAAAAGAGTTCACAGTAGAGGTACAATATAAAAGGTGGCCTTAAAAAATCAGTAGGAGTCAAATAGTTGTAGCAAGAACAATGATATGTTAGGGCAAGGAGAAATGTAGAAACATTTCCCTATATTTCTTAGTGATAACTCCTGTAGGCAAGTTTCTCATCTTAGTGTTGTTTCCCCATCCACATCATATGTCACCTATCACCATCAAGCAATTTTGGGTAATAGGTTGCAAATGAAGAATCAGTAGTCATCTAAATGAGATGAGATAAGAGAAATGTGCTATCCAAGAACGTCAAATGTAGTTTTATTAGATTGTATATAATTGAATAAAAGCATTTAATGTCGGGAGGTTTGCAGTCCTTTCCTGACATCTTTTGCCTGATTATTTTCTGCTTCTTTCCTTCTTCATCAAGGAGAAAAAGAATAAAATCCCGTCACATGTACTCTCTTGAGAAAATAGTGCAAAAGGAAGCACCCTACTCCCTGGGAACCTGACTACATCTAGGGGACTTGAAATGTCAAGAGCATGTCATGAGGTCACAGATAACAGAGAAAAAAGAGTTTGTCTTAGAACTAAGATAAGCACTGAATAGCATGGAGTACAATGTTTTTGGGGCATCAAGAATGAGACACTCCCAGTTTAGGGGTAGGAAGAAATAGAAACAGGAAGCTTTTAAAGAGTTGCCGTGAAATATCTATTTGGATCTTCTTAATTGAAAGAAAAAGACAAAGATTAGAATTTCTGATCGGGCTTGATTTGTTTAGATATAACCGTGCTTCAGAAGTATTTCATACATAAAACATAATTCTGCAGAACTGATTTATTTTAGCAACATGGGAAGGGAATCAGGATGGGAACTCACATTTATTAAATACCTATCAGCTGCACTCACTTGGGAGCCTTTAGCTGCTATTAGCTGTTCCTGCTGCACCAGGTTTGCTGTAGTTATACTCCTTTTTCAGTGCCAGATTTATCTTCCCACTCAACACTCAGGAAGCCAGGCATATGCTTACATCTTACTAATCTTCAACACAATTTACCTGTATGCCAGATTTCCTGGGAGACAGCTATCAGCTAGGGAATTAATACATAATTTTCATATTAATATTTTCCCATATACCACTCCCCACATACATGCAATTTTTTAAAATGTGGGTGCATATAATAAGATATTCACTTGGCTACGTTCACTCCACCCATGCAGTGTTATCTGCTATTAGTCTCTCTCTACTAACAAATGAGATGTTTTCAATCTGAGCAAGCCCACCTCTATGTAGTCAGATGCAGTGGGTTAATGCAGACTTGTGATTGTCTCAGGCAGTTTTATCGAGTTGTTTGCTCTTTTGATCAGTTTACTAGAGCTGCCATATCAAAATACTACAAACTCGGTGGGTTAAAACACCGAAATATATCCTCTCCCAGTTCTGGAGGCCAGTTTCAGGAGTCTGAAATTGAGGTATCAGCAGGGCCATGTTTGCTCTGAAGGCTCTAGGGAAGAATCCTTCCTTCTTTCTTCCAGCTTCCAGTGACTCTTGGCATTCCTTGGTGTGTATGCAGCATAACACCAGCCTCTGCTTCTGTCTTCACTTGGCCTACTTGGCCTTTTTCTTCCCTGTGTCTGTGTGTCCTCTCCTCTTCTCACAAAATGCCAGTCATTGGATTTAGGACCCACCCTAAATCCAAGATAATTTTATCTCAAAATCCTTAACTTATTACTACTGCAAAGATCCTAGTTGTAAACAAGGTCACATTTGGAGGTTCTGTTTGGGCATGAATGTAGGGGTTGGAGGACACAATTCAACCCATCATACTCCTTTACATAGTCAACCCAAATGAAGAAGGCAGGCAAAGCAGGGTAAATGCTACCCTGAACCCCCGGGGACTGCTTCTGGTGTTTCTGTTAGTCTGGCTCATGAAGTGGCTTTGCATCACAGCAGTTATACCTCGCTGGTTGTTGTCCCTTCACAGCTTGGAAGAGAGGCTGCCTCCTCATACGCTCAAACCATTTGCCTTCCTGCTGCCTTTCATCACTGGTTTTCTTTTCTTTTCTTTTTTTTTTTTTTAGTAGAGACGGGGTTTCACCGTGTTAGCCAGGATGGTCTCGATCTCCTGACCTCGTGATCCGCCCGTCTTGGCCTCCCAAAGTGCTGGGATTACAGGCTTGAGCCACCGCGCCCGGCTCATCACTGGTTTTCATGAGTCTATTTTTGAGATGTGCTTACTACCGAGCCTACTAACAAATAATTACCTTTCAGCCTGTGCCGCCTTCAGGCTGAGTGATTTGTGAGTTTCTCATCTGCTGAGTATTGCTGTTTTCAATGATTTTTCTCTAGTCCAATCTGCATTCTAATAAGCTGATCTCTAGATGTGACTTAGGAACGAACTGTTGTGTCCATTTTCAAACTGCTCCTGGTATTGTTTATGTCACTTTTCCTTACATGACAGTTCTCCCATTTTAGCCAATTTGAACTAAGCTTTCCAAGTAAAAATTGGAAAATTGGTAAAATCTATACAACCCTTGCTGTCTTAGTGTAATGTCCATGTTTTCTGAACATTAAGCCCAAACACATGGCCTAATATGGATGAGTGCATTCTCTGGAAATTCAATTTGTCATAAGTATAGGAGTGCTCAACAAATACCAGGCCAGTTTTTATGAGAAACGTCTAACTACAGTGCCTTATCTTCTGTAAAGATACAAATACGTCCACGAAAAGAAAATTATCTGATCTCAAATATAAAATTTGTTTACTGGATTTAGAATCAAAATGAAGATAGGAAATAGAAAAGGTACTTTAGTTTTAAAGTAATCTGTTAGTAAAGCAAGATCTAAATATTTGTCTTAATATGTGTAAACATGTCACAATTGTAAGATTTAATACGGGATTTCTAAAGTCAGGCATTTTACCAGTGAAGATATTTAAGCTTTAGTCAATAGAGTGGTAAGAATATTCTAGACAATCAATTTAGCAATGCAATATGCAAATTTTCTAGCAAAGTAGATAGAAGTATTCTAATTTGTTGCAGACTACAATATCTCTGTGTTTTAAAAACCAGTTTTTGCAATGTCTCAATCCTAATTGACTTATATTAATATATGTTCATTTTATTTCATTGGTTAAAAAGATACTCTTAAATGATAAAATTAGGCCATCCATTCAAAATTATTTATTTCCTTCTTTTAAGAAGAGAATATTTTAACCTGTTTCCCTTCCTGTCATCATTTCACACAGTTATTTTAAAATAACTTCTCATTTCTTAAGCTACTTTTGGCAAAAAAAAAAAAAAAAAATATATATATATATATGTTTAACTTCATTTCTCTTCTAGTTCAGGTCAGGCCCCTCCTTTATGAGTCTGCTAACAGCTCAAATTAAGCTCAGCTATTATCCTTGGGGTACAACATAAGTAAGCAAACACAATTCAGACAAAACAGAATTACCTGCAGGAAATAACTGTTCTATTATAGCACAAACAAAAAATAGCTCAACCCCGTTTGTCCAGTCTTCATCTGCTTATTTTTTACGTTTCTTTCACAACAAATCTCTGTAAATAGCCATAGGGTTGTCTTAGTCCATTGATGTTGCTATAATGAAATACCACAAACTCTGTTGCTTATAAACAAATATAAAAAACAGAATATAAACAAATATTGTTTATAAACAACAGAAATGTATTGCTCAAAGTTTTAGAAGCTGGGAAATCCAAGATCATGGTGCCGCCATATTCGAAGTCTGGTGAAGGTCCACTACCTGGTTCATAGATGGAACCTTCCTGCCATGTCTTCACATGGTGGAAGGGACAAGGGAGCCCTCTGGAGACTCTTTTATAAGGGCAATAGTCTCATTCAGACTAGTGCCTAGGCACATCCTAAAAGGGCCCCTCTCCTTTCAAAGAGGCTGAAACGGTATGGTTGAAATAGGTAAAGTAAAACCAGAAAAGGATAACATCACAGAGATAAAAAGAAACAATATTCAAGAAAAAGTAAATGAAATGGTTAGTAGTTTCAACTGCACTCCCTATGTGCCAGGCACTGAGCTGGAAGGTGGGACCGAAAAATAAAGAAGATACTCTTTCTGCTCTTACAAAGATTACTGCGTTATTCCTCTGCATTTAATCTCTACTTTGGTTCCTTGGGACTGAGAAATTTATTCTTCTCCCCACAGTTATCCTGGAATCTGGAGTCCTCACCTAAACCCTAGTTCCTACAGCATGGTACCCAGTCATGCTAACTCTGTTACTTTTTCATGTAGCATCATAGATGAGTTGCTTGACTTCCTACTGGTAAAAATTATCTTAATTTCTTTTCCTACTTAATGGAGGTCTGTTGTTTTCAGGTCCCTGTTACCATCTGGCTCATTTTGTTTCTAATTGGGTGCAAAAACACCCTTCTTCCCATGTGCCCTACCTAGCACGGGCCACCTATTCTTATATATGGAATGGTCCTGTTCTTATATACAGATGTTGATAAGACAGAGGGGATCTGTATTGTTGAGGATAAAAGTTCAAGAGGAATCTCAAGATTTGTTTTCAGCCAAGGAGTTTTTCTTGCCTATAACTTGGGTAGCTCTTTTGTGTGTTCCCTTAAGAAAGTTAACTTTGAGATTTCTTACTTCTTTCAGAGGACATTTGTTAGCAGGTTATTGACCCTGCAGTGTTGTTGGACAGGCAGGTTTTTTTCAGGACTCGAGCTCTCAGCTTTTCCTCCTGTTACATTCTATGCATTAGACTCCCTGTCGATTGAGGGAATCAGGGCAGACTATGGAATCATCTGTTCCTTGGTACTGCAATATCACCTGGCAGATGGAACCTTTTGGCTGGGTTGTGGAGGAAGGCATTCTTTTCTGCCATTGGTAGGAATTTAGGGCAGTTTCTTTCTGGCTCATAAAGTTGTCCTTTGTAAACACTATAATTTTGACTGTCTGGTCCCTTTTCAATTTTCCATGCTAAAAGTAGCTGAGCCTTGGTGTAGATGAGCCTTGGTATAGATGATAATTTGTGAGCATATTATAATGGACTTTTTTTTGTAATAGATGTAATTTTTCCATCTAAGCTTTGCCTAGACTGGTATTAAATAAGCACACAGCCACTGCCAGCAGTTTTATGGGGAGCAGGAGGCGTCAAGTAAAACCCAAGCTATTAATTTTTCAAATTTGTGGTGAAAAAGATTCACATACAGTTTATAAAGTGACGATTGTGATTTTGATCAAATAACACAAGAGAATTTAAAGTTCAATTTACCATATATCAATCATTTTAGAAGAGTTGAGTCACATCATACAGGAAGGTTACCTTCAAAAGAGTATCCATAAACACTCATTTGCATATAGTCAGAAATATTATTAAACTTTCTTAAATTTTGACAATACAGTTCACACTTTCAATAGGAACACACGTTTTAATAAGTTCAGAATAGGCTCTTTTTCTTGCAGAGTTAATACAGAGCACTACTCTACTAGAACTCCAGAGCATGTGACAACATTTGAATTCTCATAGTTAGCTTGTATTTTCAAGCATTGAACAAAAAGGGTAGTCTTTTAAAGATTAGAATAAAATTATCTGTGCAGCAAACTTGTACAACTTGAGATACGCATAAGTTGGCAATTCAGTGGGAGGATATAAGGAACCTCATTTCCAAGAATAAGTACACAGTAGCTTCTTTTACCTTCAGGACACAAGACAAGGATCTCACCAGCCACTATCTTAGAGCTTTCCATTGGATGGAGGAATAACAATAACTATGCTTAGCCTACTTCCAGCTGGCCCACTGGTCAAGGGATGACCTATATCAAGGAACTAGCACTAAGGTTCTATTTCAAAGTGCTGGTAGTACATAGTTAGAAATAATTGGAAGTCACTTTTTTTTTTTTTTTTTTTTTTTTTTTTTAGACAGAGTCTTGCTCTGTAGCGCAGACTGGAGTGCAGTGGCACAATCTCGGCGGGTTCACGCCATTCTCCTGCCTCAGCCTCCCCAGCAGCTGGGACTACAGGCGCCCGCCACCATACCTGGATAACTTTTTGTATTTTTAGTAGAGACGGGGTTTCACTGTTTTAGCCAGGACGATCTGGATCTGCTAACCTCGTGATCCACCAGTACCGGCCCCCAAAGTGCTGGGATTACAGGCGTGAGCCACCGCGCCCAGCTGGAAGTTACCTTGTTTTGACTGAAACATAGTCATAATTTTGTGAAATAATTGAATGGCCTATATGGTAGGACTAAATATGTTACATTCCAACAAGATACAATATGACTATAGAAAGTCAACTTGGATCTCATTCATAGGAGTGAATTTAAATTTGTCTACTTAGAAACTTAAAAGGGCATGCAGCAAGCTGATTCCAACAAGGGCTTCTGAAAAGTATCTTTAATATATCTCCTTTGTGAAAGATAACTGAAAAGAAAATATTATAGAAGCTTCTCCTGATTCCAAATTCTTCCCCAATCCCGGTGACTTCAGCAGTAGCATATGACTGCTTCTCCTTAACTTGTACAGCATTCCTTAAGTCTCAATCCAAAATTGTCCATCTTCAGATCTTTCATTTTCAGATTTAATGTCAGTAGTATTTTAGACATTTTCACAAATGATACCAATTGAGTAATGTACTAGAATGTAATTTATATTTTTGTTTTTGCTGGTGCTGCTTGAGGCTGAATAGCATAGTGGGGATGTGTGAGTTTTAACATAGACAAATGTGGGTGTGAAATCTCAGACTTTCATTTACTATCTGTAATAATAAAGGAGAATTGCACTTTGGGCAATTCTCCTTGCTTCTTTAAGCTCCAGTATCTCCATCTGTAAAATGGGGTTAATATTTATTTCTTAAAGTTGTTGTGCAGATTACATAATACATTTTAAGTTCCTGATACCAGCTAAGCCATTGGTTCTCAAGCAGTAATTTGCAAAAGAATCAGTTTAAAAGCTTGATTTAAAAAAAGATTACTGCATTCAGAAGTGCTGATTCAAAAGATCTGGGGAGGGGTCTGAGAATCCACAACCTATTAACCTCAACACCTCAGGTACTACTAAT
This sequence comes from Piliocolobus tephrosceles, assembly GCF_002776525.5. Lineage (NCBI taxonomy): Eukaryota > Metazoa > Chordata > Mammalia > Primates > Cercopithecidae > Piliocolobus > Piliocolobus tephrosceles. The sequence goes on from NC_045437.1 coordinate 40,557,123, forward strand.
TCAAGTGTTTTAAAGCATGTACACACTTTAAGAAACACTATATTAGGCTCTTAATGAATGTTAATTCCCTTTTATTTTCCTTGCAGTAAACTTACTAACAAAGTATAGAAATTTGATGCTGGTATCAGACATTATCCCAAACCAGCAGTTACGCTGGAACTTCATCAATTATCTCAAAGTCCCAACTCTATTTCACCATTGATAGCTGACCACCTCACACTGCTAATACTCAGAGAAAATAGAAACCATCAGACAGAAAATGTGCCAAACCTATAAACTAATTCCTTCTTTATTCATCTAGTGAATGAATGCTTGTTGAATGCCTAATACATACCAGGCACAGCTCTAAGGCAGCTGTCAGCAAACTATGCCCTATGGGCCAAATTCTGTCTGTTGCCTATATTTATACAGTTTTATTGAAACAGAGTCATGTTCATTTGCTTATATGGTTTATAGCTGCTTTTGTACTAATAGCAGAGTTGAGGGCTTATTATAAATACTGCGTGGCCCTCTGTCTTAGTCAAATCAGGCTGCTGTAACGAAAGTACTATAGACTGTGTGAGACTTATGAACAATAAAAATTTATTTCTCACAGTTCTGGAGTCTGCAAAGACCAACATCAAGACACTAGCAGATTCAGTGTCTTGAGGTAAGGGCCTCTTCTTAATAGAAGGTACCTTCTAGCTGTGTCCTCATATGGTGCAAGGGGCAAACAAGCTCCCTGGAGCCTCTTTAATAAGGGCACTAATCCCATATGAGGGCAGAGCTTTCATAATCTAGTCATCTCCCGAAGGCTCTACTTCTTAACACCATCACCTAGGGGCTTAGAATTCAACATAGGGATTCGGGCAAACATAAATATTCAGACCATCATATCCTAAAAGCCTGAAATATTAACTCTTTGGCTCCTTCAGAAAAGTTTCTTAATCCCTAATCTAGAGACAGACTTTTGGACATGATTTCCCTTATTAGATCCTTATTTCTTACCTGATACCCCTAAACATCTAGCTTTTCCTCTTCACCTCAAGAAGCACCAATATTGTAACCTTGAAACTTTCTCTTCTACCTTAGTAATCAGCAAAAAAAAGTTTAAAAAATGTAGTGTTTGGAGGGGAAATTTCAAGTTTCTCTGTGTATTTCATTAGATAATGACTTAAGTAAATATAAAGTCATGTCAGTTTGCATACTTTACACCAAAAACTAACTTTGGCTAATGTATACAGAAGATGGAATTAGTTGGAAGTATATTTATTAGCTAAATTCAGAATAAGCCAGAGTCCAGAGATCCAAGTCAGGAACCTGGGCAAACCCTGGAGTTTTAAACTGCAGAAATTTCTTAGCCATGGAGTTCAGATATCAAGATAATGAACAGCTGAACTGTTATATATTCAGTCCATGTATCATTCCCTTCAAAATTCAAAGTCCTAGGATAAAGTGTTTGAAGAGCATGTTGGATCCAGGTCTGTTCCCTAAAGATAAGCAGGGCACCTTGATTTCTTCCCCACAAAAATTGCCTTTGACGGCAAAGAGAAAATTCTCCAGAAAAGAAAGCAGGGTGTTATTAAAAAGGGTCACAATTTAAATAGACAAAAAACAAGCAAATGCTGAAATATGGTCTGTTGGGAAAGGAGAGGTAGAGGCTTAAATTATGTTCCCAAAATCCACTTCAGGCTTAGATTGAAAGGATGATAAGAGATCTGAAACGAAGAATTTTCCAAGAAAATTGCCCTTTATATTCAGATGATACCAGATTTCATTTAAACCTTGGCTGTTTCAGTTTTGCCTTTCCACAAGTTCTTCTCATCAATTTCTCATATTCTCCAGCTTCTGTATGACTTTTAGAATAGTTATTTTAACCGTGAGCCTGCCATGATGTTCATTATGCTACCCCACCCTTTCATACTGATAGGGTCCTCGAAGGTAGGGGTGATGGTCCAAACACTGATGATGTCTATCATCAATCATTTTTTTCCTAATTCCCCTTCTGATCAAGATACATGATCCCTACCTAGGGATATTAAATATTTTAAAAGATAAGTTTGATTTTGATTTATTTAACAAATGCTTAGTTCTTTAATGTGTGTCAAGTATCATCTGAGTCCTTTAGCCCTTTGCAACTTTGTAGATGAAGAAGCTGAGTATAAGAAGTTTCATGGGCCTGGTGCAGTAGCTCACACCTATAATCCCAGCACTTTGGGAGGCCAAGGTGGGCAGATCACCTGAGGTCAGGAGTTTGAGGCCAGCCTGGCCAACATGGTGAAACCTTGTCTCTACTAAAAATACAAAAATGAGCCAGATGCGGTGGAGCGTGCCTGTAATCCCAGGTACTTGGGAGGCTGAGGCACGAGAATTGCTTGAAACTGGGAGGTGGAGGTTGCATTGAGCCGAGATCGCACCACTGTTCTCCAGCCTGGGCGACAGAGCAAGACTCCATCTCAAAAAAAACAAAAAAAGTAGTTTCATGTAACTTGGCCAGGCACGATGGCTCATGCATGTAATACCAGCACTTTGAGAGGCTGAGGCAGGTGGATCACCTGAGGTCAGGAGTTAGAAACCAACCTAGTCAACCTGGTGAAACGCCGTCTCTACTGAAAACACAAAAATTAGCCAGGCGTGGTGGTGGGTCCCTGTAATCTCAGCTACTTAGGAGGTTGAGGTAGGAGAATCTCTTGAACTCGGGAGGCTTGTGAAGTTTTCAGTGAGCCAAGACTGGCTGCTATACTCCAGCCTGGGCAACAAAGTGAGACTCTGTCTCAAAAAAAAAAAAAAAAAAAAAAAAAAAAAGAAAGTTTCATGTAACTTAACATCTTCTCTGATATGGCTAATAAGTGACAGACCAGGTATTTTAATCCAGGCTCTGAAATTTGTTTATCCCCAAAACCATGTTTCCCTCAAACATTACAAAATTAACTGAGCCACAAAGGAATTGGAGACATGACAATGACCTTATCAGCAGCTCAAGATCATTAACAGTTTAATTCTCTGGAGCTCAGCTTTGCGGAATTTTATATAGCAAATTTGGAGTACAAAAAACCATTCTCTGCTAATTACCAATATCTACTCATGCTTGACTCAGTTAAGTGAGTCTGCCTCTTCATTTTTTCCTTTATTTATGCAAGCGTGTGTAGAAAGTGCTGTATTCAGGCAGTCTTCAAGGTGCTGGAGATACCAAGAGGCATAAGTTTATGATATCAGAGGAGGTGTGTCTAATCTGGACGTCAGGGTCTCAAGGAGAGGGTCTTGGAAGAGAAACCTATATATTCCATGGAAGTGGATTATGTAGGGAAGAGGGTGGTGATTAGGGGAGAGCTGGCTCCTAGAGTGGGGATATTGTGCCTAGATCCCAAGGCAGGAAGCTGCATGTTGAGTACAGCTATCACATAGGAAGTGTCTGAGACTGGATTTTAAACTTCAACTCTCTAATTTGGTATCACTCTCCACCTACTGATATTTAAGTTTAAATTCATTAAATAAAGTACTATAAAAATTAAGGTTCTCAGTTGCACTAGCCATATTTAATTGCTCAATAGTGACCTGTGGCTAATGGACACCATACTGGACAGTGCAGATATAGAGCAATTCCATCATCACAGAAAGTTCTGTTTGGATAGCACTGCTCTAGAGTACTGAGCCTAGGGTACTGTTTAGAAATGTTAATTTTTAACTTAAACTTACAAGTAATGGGAAAAAAAAATCTCTGGGGATGGGACTTGGGAATCTGAACATTGTAACATGTCTGCACATAATTCTGATTGGAAACCTGATATGTAAACCATAATAGAGGGTGCAGTGACTGATTAAAGTGGTGGAAGAGGCAGAGACAGTTCAAAAAGAGCCTTTGAATATTAAACTAAGAGACCAGGATTTAAATATAAACATGAAGAGATCATTTGAAAGGAAAGAAGGAAGAAATTTCTATTAGATTAGCACCCTCCAAACATTTCTCTATTCTGTTGCTAGAATGGTCTTCACAAAACTCAGACCTCCTCTTGTCAACAACTTTCCCCTGGTCAGTCTTTCTGTTGCTTTTAGCTAATAACCAAAATCTCTGACATGACCTGCAGACATTACTATCTCAAGGATCTTTTAGAACCCTGATTCTCCCCTTCTCCCAACTGTATCATGAACCTGGGCAGCGATCTCAAACTTCTGTCACTTTCCTTTCAAAGATAAAAAATCACTGTGTGTAGCTGTCCATCAGGCTGTAGGCTTCCTGAAGTCCAAGTGTGTCTCATTGTCTGCCCAGTACCCAGCAGAATGTCTAACTCATAATAGTTCATAACAGGTATTTCACAAATATTCAGGTATAGTCACAAAATGAATGGATCCACAGAGATTCTCAGTGAAGATCTCTCATTGGTCTTTTCTTAAATCTGTGAGCTGCAGTTTGATTTTTCTGTCAAAAAGCAGAATGAAATTCACCAGGAAGCTAATTTGTCCAAAAGAAAAGCATCTGATAAACTCTGGGCTAGCTCTTCCGAAAATGTCAGTTCTCTGAAGATAAATTCTTGAAAAGGTTGTCTTATACAGCTATCCCCTTTTCACCTAATTCCACTATAATGCAGCAGCTTTAATGCAGTAATATCAATTATTATTATAAATGGCATCAAATTTCAAATTCTATGTTAAATCTCTACTTTGCCCTCTTTTATTACTCAGGATCTGGATGATCACTAACTACACCAGTCACTTCTTTCTCTATACGCTTCTGTCCTAGGTGAACCATACAATCTTGAATTTTGTTACAATACACTTCATCACCCTTGGACTATCCGTGTGTGTCTGCCTGACCTTTCCATGCTGACGTGAGCAGGCAGGAATGCAGTAAGTCATTCCCTGATGTTAATGAACTGCTTTGCTTTCTTCAGAAAACTCTTCAATTACCTAGAACCTCCCTGCAACAGATAGGATAGCCAAGCTCTGAAATAGCCTCAGACTACCCTACTAATATTCTGCTTTAGCCAAGTGAATCTTTTCACCATCTCTAATACCTTCCACATCTTTGCTCATTGTGATTGCCCATATACTTCATTCACTCCTTCCTTTTCACCTAGCTTCCACTTTTCCTTTAAGATGAAGCTTCTTTGTGAAACCTACTAGTGACTCTAGTCACTAGTGGTGTGTCTTAACTCAGGTTTTCAAACGTAGCATCTAAGATTGAGATTCTTATAAAACTAATTTAATAAGGGTATGCTCTCTACAGATGAGGAGTAAGAGGAGTTAAGGAAGGAAGCAAGACAGAACAAGAGAGGAAAGGTAAGCAAATATGTGGTCCTACCTAGAGATTAGCTTCTACTTTATCCCACAGGAAGCTGCTGAATATGAATTTTATCACAGAGCTGTTTCTTCCTTGAGCGGGGGTCAACCTTTCGTGCCCTACTGTCAGTGAGTTATGGGTCACTGGTTTTGGTGGGAATCCAGGGTATAAACACTTTGATTGAGATAGTTTCCTTTGACCTAAGGCAATCCTCTACAGAATTCTCCTAGAATCGTTCTCAGAGCAGCTAGGGGACAGGGGAACAACCAGTGAAGAAAATCTGGGTGAGGCACCACTCTAACTTTTTTTTGACAGCTTGCTATACTTTAATGTATAATATTCAATTCAAGGTACAAGACAATTGCATCTAACATTGTTATAAATAAAAGAGACATCAGATCAGTTATTAAGGGCTTCAGAACATCAAGGGCCCCAGTTATGAGCAGCATCTTCATAACCTCCATGTTTAACATGTTTATTTTCTGGGCATAATTTAATAAGATCATCAATTTGGAGAATGGTAACTGCAGCTTCTGTTGCAAATTTCAAACTCTTTAACTATAGTTGGTTCAAACACCCTTGCTTGTTTGTTGTGTCTAGGTTTACTGCTGCTCAAATCAAGATCAATTCATTTTAGATTTTTACGTTCTGGGTTAACTTGAGCCTCATTATGAAAAGCTCTTAAACTGTGCAACCAGATCTGTGGAGTTCGGGGCAGCATTAACTGTCAGTGTATCAGGAATAAAAAGAAGAGGTCTTGCAAACTCTGCAATAGCAACCTGTTCCTGAGACCCCATGCTGGTTTCATAGTTTTCAGGGTATATGGAAAAGGCTGCTTCTACAGCACTCCCAGCTAACATCATGGATTTTGACTCCAAAACGTTGTTCACTTCGCAAAGAGCATCATGTAGACTGCTCCATCTCATCGCATATGAAATCATTTGCCCCACGTAAGATAATTGATGCAGATGCACAAGCCTTACTGGTTTTGATTAAGATCAGCTTATCATCACAAATTCTTTCCTGTACCATTTCTTCCATGTGTGCCAACATTGCAATTTCAAAAGTTTCTTCACCCTTCAAATTGGCCAGGGTTGACAGAATAGTCCCTCTGGAAGCTTTAGCAATGCATTTAAGGTCCCTTTTTAGAGCTCTTCTAGTTGCCATAGCCCCAGCCTCTACAAATTACTTTGACACATACCATCAATTCCACCAGCTATTAGAATAATATTGGCAACGGTTGCCAGGATCTTCGGAATTCTCTCCTTGATAATATCTGATTCTCTCTGTCTAATTTGGTCCAGTTTTTCAGGGTCTGTAATGATCAGCTGTACGTCAAGTATATTAGTCCATTCTCACACTGTTATAAAGAACTGCCCAGACTGGGTAATTAATAAAGGAAAGAGGTTTAATTGACAGACAGTTTTACAGGGTTTGGGAGACCTCAGGAACTTACAATCCTGGCTGAAGAGGAAGGAAACATGTCCTTCTTCCCATGGCAGCAGAAAGGAGAAGTGCAGAGGGAAAGGGGGAACAGCTCCTTATAAAACCATCAGATCTTGTCAGAACTCACTATCATGAGAACAGCATGGAGTCCCTCCCCCAACACGTGGGAATTACAATTTGGATTGCAATTCAATGTGAGATTTGGTTGGGGACACAGAGCCAGACCATATCACAAAACTTCATTTTTGTTTTTTACAGGCTAAAGTTAAGGCAAGCAATTTTCGCATTAACAATTCTTTTGGGCATGTCCTGGGATCCCACCACACAGCTGAGTGCATAGCCACTGACCAGCATACTCTCCATACTCTCTGACTTCTTGCATAGACTTTCAGAATATTAGCAGAATTGACTGGATAGCGAGGCTGGCCTCTTAATATCTGTGTATATAATAACAAGTAAAACATCTACTACTGTATTAGTAAAGAAATCACCATTTATTCCAATGATTTTGGAAGACATCCATGTCTCACTGGCATTAATCAGGCCATCTCTTCCCAGTTCATCTGTGTTAATAATTAGGTTTTAACTGATATAACACAGGGCTTCCCACTGAGGTAGTTCCATCTCCAACTTCTTTGTCTTTCAGGTCAGTCAGCTCACAAAGAACTTTAGCTGCAAGATTGTTCTACCTCCAGTAACTTCAGGATGGCTGCACCATCATTAGTAATGGTTACATCACCAACATTTTATCCAAGCCAGTTGGACCAAGAGAACTTTTCACAGTATTGGCAATTGATGTTTAAGCCATAACTTTCTGGGAGCGGACCACCTCCCCAGAGCTGCGGTCTCGGTCCCTGAACATGGACAAAGGCCCCTCTATCTTCATCGCAGGGGTATACATCAACTTCCACTCACACACATCATGCACCTCAGCCAACCAGCGACCACAGCAGTGATGCGTGGAGCCAACCCGAGTGACACTGCAGGGACCGCTGAGTAACACCGCTCCACCAGCTTCCCAGCTTCCCCGCTTCCCCCACGCCTGCCCACAGGACGTGGCAGGAAGGCTAGTGTGAATTTTTAACTTGGGCAAAAATTTGTTTTGGAGGGCATGGGAGGGGGGAAACTAAGACACTGCAATGCTTCATGGTTCTCCAAAGGACCAGTGTATAAAGAGATGTGCAATATATCCACAGTATTAACATTTTATGGGAGGAGGGAATAAATGGGGGAAAGAAGTCTGAAAGTTCCTTAGGGGGGTAATGATAGAACAAAAAAAAAGGTTGAGAAACACTGCAATATGGGATGCAGTCTGTTTGTTCTCTGAAGTAGTAATGCATTGATTGATTTCTACATCAACTGATTGTACATGTGCTATTTGTTTTGTATTTCCCTCAGTGCATAGTACATCAGCATATAACAGTTAATAGTAGTGGTCCCCTACTTTTGGAATTTATATATAGCAGCTGTCCCAGGTCATGAAAGAAATTCCACCTGGATCTGTTTATTTCCTTCTTGAATAGAAGACAAGACTTTCCTCTTCATGTTCTCAACTCCATCCAAAATGTGTAAGTACAAAACTCTCAATTCCCGAAGTTGGAGGTTACAATGTGCTATGATCGCTCCACTGCATTCCAGCCTGGGCAACAGAGTGAGACTCTGTCTCTAAAAAATAAAAATAAATAAAAAATAGAAAATAAAACTCTCAGTTTAGGGTTTAAAAATATTTGATGTTGGTGATCAATCGACTTTATCCATTCTAATATACTTCCTGAAAAGTCAGTCTTTCTTCCGTTTCCCAATTCCTCTGCCTGTTTCTCTCCAGTTCTCATTTGTTTCCCCATTTCCCCTCTTTCTACCAGCTTCCAGTGTGACTTAATCTTTCCAATCTGAAAATCTGGCCCTGTAAATTTGCATCTGCTGATTATTGAGATATATCTTTCAGCTGTAACCCCACCTTTCCACATTTGAATTGTGATGCTGGTTCTGGGACTCTTTCAACCATTGTCTCCCCTTTGTTGGATGTCTCCCAGTTCAGCTCTACCTAAAGAAGGTACACAGAAGGGATGCTGAGGGTAGGCAGAAGGAAAAGACATGTGTTCCTTGCTATGTGCTGGCTGCTCCCACCAGGTTCACCACAGCAAAGCAGTTCATCTGAGCAGTTGCAGTGGATCTGGCTTCCAATTTTTCCACACTCATGTAACTAACCTCATTGTACCCTTTAGAGACACCAGCACTGACGGCCGCATGTTACCTCCAACAGGAGTCTGAGTCCCAGCTCTGTTAAGCCCCTTTCCCAAGTACCTGTTCCAACCACTTCACTTTGTTCCTCCGGCATTTACTAGATCTGGGTCACCTCCATGCTTCTTTTTTTTTTTTTTTTTTTTGCCTTTTCAGCTCCCAATTCCTTAAATTCTCTCTGTTAAAATAACTGCTAAGATTTCTGTGTTTTTGACTAGACTCTAGGCCCCAAATGCTATATGCTGCTCTTGGTCCAAGATTTCTCTGATTCTTTGTTTTTACTTTGTAAAAACTAGAGGATGAGGGGACACTTGTTTCAGGGTACCTGAGAGAAAAAACTGATGAGAATGGAAATACACAAAAAGCAGAGTCATACTTTTGGGATCTAGACCACAGAATTATGTAAATAACTAATAGTATAATATTTCTACTGAATTTCTGGTTGAATTGTGTCCACCAAAACATATGCTGAAGTCATAATCTTTGGTATCTATGAAAATGACATTTTTTGGAATAGGGTCTCTGCAGATGAATCATGTTAAGGTGAGGTCATACTGTGTTAAGGTGGGCCCTAATATAATGATGAGTATTCTCATGACAGAATGGAAACTGGGACACAAAGAGGCATATAAAGAGATGGCCATGTGACAGTCAAGGCAGAGACTGATTTCATCTAAAAGCCAAGGAACACCAAGAATTGTCAGCAGCCACTAGAAGATAGGAGAAGGGCAAGGGAGAATCCTCCCTTAGAGCCTCCAGAGAAAGCATGGCCCTGCCAATAACTTGATTTCAAAACTGTGAGAGAATAAATTTCCATCATTGGAAGGCACCAAGTTTCTAGTAATATGTTACATGAGCCCTACTAAACTAATACAATTTCCAACTTCCAAAAAGAAAGAAACATCATTAAAGCATTTGTTCCTTATTTATGTGTTTGGTTTCAATATGTCTCTGCAAATAAACTACTTTGTTTAATTTAGGAAGCAATTTTCACTTCCACAAGAATGACAACGAGGATGGCAAAGCCTGCCTTTGTCTTGGTTTTGAATGAATGATTCCTAATCATTATAAAATTTAAATAAAGGTTTTTCTGGTCTGAGCTTTTACATCTTGGCATTATGGGCTCTTATGCAGTTCCTTAATAATTAGTACTGAAAAGGTACTGAACTGTTTATTCACAACCCACAGAAACAATACAATGTATTATTTATACCAGGCAGACAGACACGAACTCTTTTTTTATTCTGCCAGTTACTTATATTTATTTTTAAACAAATTATTAGAAAAATCACAATTAATATAGCAATGACCTCCTATTACTTTTGCTATTTTCCCTTACCTAATGGACTCTTTTGGCAATAATAAGGCAAGAAGAATTTTGACCTTAAAAGCCAGAGAGAAGCTATGTTCTCAAAGTACTTTGCTGTGTTAATTAATGGCAAAACGTTGGGAATTTCCATTTCCGTCCAACCAAACTTAAAATATCTAAAAGCCAATTATTTCAATCAGATCCTTAATTAGAACTGGGATAAACATGTATTCCACGCAGTATACCTAGGTTATTATGTGGTCAGTCCACCCACCCCACTTCTTCCTAGCTGTAAATCCACTTGGATTCTAGCCCTTGTTTTAAGTTGACCTGTTGAAGCATCATTGCCTTTGTTCTTCCACTAGCCTTGCTGATGAGTCTGCTGGAATGGTAGTGAACAACAACCTTGTCCATGAAGACCATAGCAAAACATCTTTGTCCCGAGCAATATTCTGGGAATGTGTTTTCATTTAAATGCCTCCATCTTTCATTTTCTCTTTTTCACTTTCATTAAGGCCATGGCCACAAGCCTGCTAACATTCAAGTAAAAGTCACAGATGTCTCAACTCTTTGTCTTCTCAGACCTCCTCTATCTGTCTACCCTCACCCTGGATGTTTTCCAGGCCTCCTAAAAAGGAAGGCAAGTCAGCCTTCTTTATGATTCTTTATAACACTATTTTTTGTTTTATTCTTTCCTTTTTGTGGGAGGAGAAGCATCACAGTGTAGTAACTAAGGACTTTGAAGAAAAGTGAAAAGATGGGTTTAAAGTTTAGACTCTGCCATTTATTAGTGGTGTGTCCTCAAACAAATTATTGAAACGTCCACAAAACTCATTGTCCTCAGGTACAAAAGAGAAAATTACTTTATCCTTGAGGTTATTTTTGAGGATTAATGAGACAATATATGTAATGTACTAAGTGCTTTTGATATAATAAGTAACAAAAGAATTTTTGCACCTGTCATTGTTTGCTTCATATTTAGCCATAGTCACATTTATATTAGACTCAAGTAAACTTTGGCACATCCTGTATTTCAGTGGGCCCTAATAGTAAATCTCAGGGTAAATGAATACCCAATTTTGTTCCATAGATTATAGCATATTCATGCAAGGGCACTGTCAGTATATGGGAAATGAAAGAACTTTCTATGCATGGAACAATGAATAATTATAGTAGATTAAATGCTAGTTGTTAAAACACACTGTATCTATACAACAGAAAAATGGGAGGGAAAATTAAAAATAAATATATTTAATGAGACACATAGCCATCTTCTGCTCATCTTAGTTGTCAGTGTGTTTTTTATTTTATTTTGTTTTTTCCTGTAAAGCAGTAGAGATGTTGCATTTTGCTCTGGAAATTAAACCGAGAGAGGCAAAATTTGTTTTTTCCTCTGAGAAATATTGCAGATTATTGTGTTCCATGAATAGTATAATTACTTCCATAATAGCAGAAGACTAAACAGTCACAGGTGTTGGGTTTTGCATTGCAAACTGTGGGTGAAGCCATCATTAACGGCTTTGTTCTCAGTGTCACCAAAAACAGGCATCACCGTGTGCCTCATAGTTGCCAATGCTACAGGGTATTTCATAGAGTCAGACTCTCAAACATCTTGAACCAACAATTCCTAGAGGAGGCTACCCATTTTACAATGTAATTTTTATCATGTCCTTCTCTCCCTCAACCACAGACCTGACATTAGCAGCAAGTGTCCAGAACTGCAGGACTCTCCTTGAAAGGCACATCTAGCGAGCAGTCTTCACTGTCAAATGTCTCCTCCTATCATGTACTTTCTAAGACTTCCTATACATACACTAAAATAAGACTGGGTCCTCCTTTATATATGCCTATCCTACCTCTTCTTCCCACAAATTTGCCATGCATCATGTCCCTTCTGCAGTGATCAGAGAGAAGCAGTGGAGTCAAGCATGACTTCAGTAGTTTTGATCTAAGCAGATGAAGGATTAGTTGTCACTAATTTAGATGGGGAAGAATGCACAAGAAGCAGGTTTGGAGGTAGGGGATGAAGGCAGTCAAATAAAGGGAGTTTTATTATTATGTTTGAAACATCTATTATGCATCCATATGAAAATGTCAAGCAAATAGTTGAATATGAGACTCTAGAGTTCCTGGGAGAGGCCAGGGATAGAGATAGACATGTGGTAGTTGCCAGTATACAGATGGTATTTGAAGCCATGAGACCAGATGCAATGGCCAATGGAGTTAGGATATATGGAAAAGAGAGGACAAATAACTCACTTTTGTGACAATTCAACAACAATAAGGTGTGAAAGAAATGAGAAGAAGTAAGTGAATCTGTTTGCTACTCTTGGCTAAATATTCGAAGATTTACTAATCATTTTAATGGGACATGTTTGCTCAATCCCAGTACCATGTTTCACTTCTTTGTGAGAAGTAAATGAACCTCTAATCAGAATGGAATAGAGCAAGTCAGCCATGACAGGAACTGTACGGAGGAAAAAAGGGACCAGTGTCCCCATGATCTGAATGATCTGAATCCCAACCTTTAATCAGATCATTAGACTATGTTCCATTATTGTCTTTGAAAAGCAAATAACTTTGTCACTTAAAAATCCCTGTCTTTCTGTCTTAATCATTTCAGGTTCCGTTGTCCTAAAAATATACTTATGAGGTTGAATTATTGAACCTAAACATAGTAATTTTTATCTATTTCCTATAGATTTTATACTGATGGATTTAACTCATCATTAGTCAAGCAAGATATTTTTTTAACCCAAAGCTAAATAGTAACTGCATTAACATTTTTTAGCTTTGTGTTACCACATACAAGAAAATCATTCCTTCTGTAGCTATCTCCCTTCCTCCAGACAAATTTATTTTTTTAATTAAAAAAATATGTGTTTTGTTTTTGTTTTGGTTTTTGCTTTTGTTTTTGTTTTTTGAGATGGTGTCTCACTCTGTTACCCAAGCTGGAGGGCAGTAGCATGATCTTGGCTCACTGCAACCTCTGCCTCCAGGTTCAAGCAGTTCTCCTGCCTCAGACTCCTGGGTAGCTGGAATTACAGGCACATTACCATGCCCCTGGCTAATTTTTTTTTGTATTTTTAGTAGAAATGGGATTTTACCTTGTTGACCAAGCTGGTCTTGAACTCCTGAGCTCAAGTGATCCACCCGCCTCAGCCTTCAAAAGTGGTAGGATTACAGGTGTGAGCTACTATGCCTGGCCTGTTTTGTCCTTAACAGCAAATAAGACTTATCAAGATTAAACAAACCAACTTGACAGGAAAATGTTTATTTCAATCAGAAAGGCTAGATAAAAAACCTTGATTGAAATAGTAGAAACTTTAATTACTTCGTGGTAGGTTTATAATATTTTTCTTTATTAATTTTTCTCTTAGGTTACACACGCACAATGTAAATTTTAATGTAACTGAAACTTTTATTTCTGTGAAAGATTTAACTTTTTAGAAAAAGTACAGTGTTGATATTTTACAGCTGGGATCTTGAAAGGTAAGGCAATTTACTTTCATAACAGATCTGAGACAGATCCAGATCCCCTGAGATTCATTCTGGTGACTTTATCCACATTTGGGAGTCTCTAGTACCAATTAAAGACCCTAAACAGCCTGAATTTACTATTTTCATCATTTTAACTATGAAATAATTATTTGTCACTTGCATCGTATAACTCTGACTCCAGTTACTTACAAAGCTGAAATATACCATAAAAATATGTAATCAATAGGTTCAAAACATTAAAGACCTAAATAAGCTTACATAGACATCAGAAACAGCATCATAATTATTGTCTTTACAAAATTAATGTGTACTTCATTTATATAGCAATTGTTATAAAGACTAAATGTATTAGTTCATAATTTTAAAAGTGAAAAAGTTCATTTTCTGGCCACATAAACACAGAAATAACATACTTCTCTGTTATAATTTGTCAAAGGGTCCTTCCAATCACTGTCAGAAATACATTCTCTAAGTATTTATTCTGCTGAATCTAAATATCATTGGCAATAAAAACTGCCCATCTTTTGATTAAAGAAATTGATTTTGCAAAGTGCAGTTGGTCATGGCAAATAATGTGCTTTATGATCAGCTTTGTTGAGAGATTTCTATCATCATTCACCTGGCATCTGGCAGAGATCAAACAATATGCCCTAAACACATATTAAAACAAATTTAATAGCTGAGGAAAGTATTTTAAAAACTATTTTAAACAAGTCCCTGAACTAGCACGTCAAAAAATTAACTGAAGGTAGAAACTCTGGATGTTGGTGCATGCCAAAGCCTGATGATATCTGCTGACACACTTCTGTTTTGAAGGATAATAAGAATTCTGGATAAAGAAAATAAAGCCTAGGGTCTACTCAAGGCTTAGAACATTCTAATAAGAGAACTAGACATAAAACTGGAGTGCTATAGGATTATACAATCTATACAGCATAAACAAGAAATAAGCTCTCTGTGCAGAAAAAGACAGCAAGGAAAGTTGCCTATCTTTATCTTGTGGTTGAAATGGGTAGAATCTTCCCTGAAAATTGATGAATAGAAAGACTATCCTCACAAGTTTTTGTCTCCATATTCAACCTGTCGGGTGGGGTCTCTGAAAGGTAGGGGAAATACCCTTAAGTTAGAAATTTAATTTAATATGACCAAAGATATCTAGCAGAAGCAATTGAAACTTTTCTCCAAAGAAATAAAATCAACCTAAGTTCCCCAAGAATTCTTGATGACTGTGTTCCAAGGGTCATGTGTTTACAGCCAAAAGTCACAAACAACAGGCATCAGACGCCATCTAGGAAATACTTAAGTTCCTGAAATTATCAACCATCTGACAGGTACGTCTAATATGGTTTAAGACACAAAAATTGACTTGAAAATATGAGCAAGATACAAGTGATCATATAAAGACAAACAACCAAATAGAAATTCAGGAAGTAAAGAATATAATAATATGAATTTAAAACAAAATGTAAGAAATAACAGCCAATTAAATATAGCTAAAGAAAGAATTATAGAATTAAAAACTTAAAGTTGTGTATAATGCAACTATAGAGACCAAAAGATGGAAAACATGAAAGAGAAGTTAAGGGACGTAGAAGATAAAAAAGTAGATCAACATATCTAATTATGATACCAGAAGGAGACAATTTAGAAGTGGAGAGAAGGCAATATCTGAAGGTGCAACACCGTAGAATTTTCTAGAATTGTTGAAAAACATTAAAGCAAAAAAAAAAAAAAAAATCCCAAGCACATAAAAACATCCATGCCAAGAAACATCATGAACAAACCACAGAACATCACTAACAGGCAATCTTAAAGAGAGATGATCTAAAGGGGAAATGATAATTAGTGTAACAGCTGACTTCATAACAAGCAATAACAGAAGCTAGAAGATGATAAAATCATATCTTTTATAAGTTTGAAAATTTAGGATTCTGGCAAGATGGCCAAATAGGAAGAGCTGTGGTCTGCAGCTCCCAGCGAGATCAATGCAGAAGATGAGTGATTTCTGCATTTTCAACTGAAATATCTGATTCATCTCATTGTGACTGGTTGGACAGTGAGTGCAGCCCACAGTGGGTGAGATGAAGCAGGGCAGGGCATCACCTCACCCAGGAAGCACAAAGAGTCAGGAAATTTCCCTTTCCTAGCCAAGGGAAGCCGTGAGAGACTGTACTGGGAGGAACGGTACACTCCTGCCCAGATACTCCACTTTTCCCACTGTCTCTGCAACTGGTAGACCAGGAGATTCCCTTCAGTGCTTACTTGGTGGGTCCTATGCCCACAGAGTCCAGCAAGCTATGATCCATTGGCTTGAAATTCTCTCTGCTAGTGCAGCAATCTGAGAACGACCTGAGATGCTGAAGCTTAGTGGAGAGAGGGGTGTCTACCATTGCTGAGGCTTGAGTAGGTGGTTTTAGGCACCTATAAGTCTATATTGAAATTATCTTTCAAGTGATACTATTTCTCATGAATTAGAGTGACATTATCTTTCAAAAATTAGAATACATAAGGTATATTCAATTAAAATAATTGAGAGTGTTTACTGCAAATAGATAATCTCTAAAAAAAAAAAAGCTTAATATGTGTATTTTAGTCAGAAAAAAACAATCCTATGTGTATTACTCAGGGATTTTCCAGAAAAACAGAATCAATAGTGTGTGGTGTTTGTGTGTGTGTATTAGTCAGGAATGTTAAGGGAGATAGAATCCATAGGAGATAAAAAGAAGATATAGATAGATAAATAAAAAATAGATAGATAGATAGATAGATAGATAGATAGATAGATAGATAGATAGATAGACAGATAGATAGATAATAGGAGATTTATTCGGATAATTGGCTCATGCAGTTCTGGAGACTGAGAAATCCCTGGGCAGGCCATCTACAAGCTGAATATCCAGGGATGTCAGTAGCGTGGTTCAGTCCAAGTCCAAAAGCCACAGAACTAGGTAAGTCAGTGGTATAACTTTCAGCCTGAGGCTGAGGGACTGTGAACCCAGGGGGCTACCAGTGCATGTCTTGGAGTCCAAAAGGCCAGAGGGAATGATGTTCTGATAACCAAGGGCAGGAGAAAAAAAGCTTCATTTCCTTTGCCTTTTAGTGTTTTATTTTGCTTTGTTTGTTTGTTTTGAGATGGAGTCTCCCTCTGTCACCTAGACTAGAGTGCAGTGGCGTGATCTCAGCTCACTACAAACTCTGCCTCTGGCATTCAAATGATCCCAAGACCTCAGCCTCCCCAGTAGCTGGGATTACAGGTGCATACCATAATGCCCAGCTAATTTTTATATTTTTAGTAGAGGCAGGGTTTCACTGTGTTGGCCAGGCTGGTCTCAAACTCCTGATCTCAAGTGATCCACCCACCCCAGCCTCCCAAAATGCTGGGATTATAGGCATGAGCCACTGTACCCAGTCTTCCTCTGCCTTTTATTCTATCCAGGCTGCCAGCCAACTGGATGGTGCCTGCCCACACTGAGGGCAGATCTTTCCCACTCAATATGGCATCTCATGTGCCAATATCCTCCGGAAACACCCTCACAGATACACCTAGAAATAATGCTTTATCAGCTATATAGCGATATCTTAATCCAGTCAGCCTGATAGCTAAAAATAAACTTCACTCTTTATATCTATATCTATCATCTCTCTCTCTCTCTCTCTCTCTACATATCTATCTCTACACATCCATTTATCTGTCCATCTATCCAGAGAGAGAGAGAGAGAGAGAGAGAGAGAGATTTATTATGGGGAATTGGCTCAGGTAATTATGAAGGCCAACAACCAACAAGAGAGCCAATGGTCACATTCCAGAACAAAGGCCTACAGGCATGAAACCCAGGGAGAACTGAAGTTTCAGTTCAAGTCCAGAGGCATGACAAAAATCAGTCTGTTTAAAAGCAGTCTAGTAAGAGGCATTCCCTCTTGCTTGGAGAATGGTCAGAATTTTTGTTCTATTTAGGCCCTCAACTGATAGGATGAGGTTCACCAAAATTAGGATGAACAATCTACTTTACTCAGTCTGCCAATTTAAATATTAATCTCATTCAAAAGATCCTCAAATAAACACCCAGAATAATTTTAGACCTAATATCTGGGCAACCTTTGGCCCAGTGAAATTGACACATAAAATTAGCCATCACCTCAAAGTAAGTATAAGATTTGGGGAAAAAAACAAAGATGATGAGTAGATATGTGGGGATCTAAACAAACATTGACTATATAAGAAAAGAATAATAGAAATTAACCTGTTGAAACAAAAAGAAAGCGAAAACTGAAATATTGGGTTAAATTAGCATTTAAAATGGTGGGGGCCAGGGACGAAGGTGAGTGGAATTAGAACAGTCAAAGATTACTTAATTATTTTTGAGGTGGCAAGAGCTATTAATTCCAGACTTGTTAAAGTATTTGTTCTAAAATACCTAGAGCAACTTCTAGAAAGTAGACAACAATTTTATTTGCCAATTTATGGGCCTGAAACTTCCCAATATAACTATAAGAGAGATAAAGAAACAGTGCTTCTGGGCACCCAGAAATAAGAATGTAAGATAGGACTTGAACACAGCATTTTCTCTGCCACAGATTTAATAATGTTCAAACTAGCAGAGGAGGGGGAAAGTGCCATGAGAAAAATGAAATATCTAATCCAAACAGAGGCAAGAAATGAGAGAGGGCAGAGAAGCAGAAAATGTAGAACAATGAAAGAACAAAATAAAATGATATAAATAAATCAAATATATTTGTTATCATAGTAAATATAAATACACTAAACTCTCATTAAAAGAGAAAGAGAATGGATTTTTAAAAAGGCAGTTACTCAAAAAAATGCAAGAAATTAGTACATGTGGTACACAGAACAATAGAAAAGAGCAAATCTTTGTCTGAGTGGGAAGATAATAGACAAATTCTAAAAGTGGAAAACCAAGAAGTACCAATATAAGCATGTTCTTTAGGAGAAATTACAATAAATAAACAATGATGAAAAAGTTTAAAGTAATTGTTTCTGAGCATCAGGAAGTCAGGGTAACAGTGGGATCTACTGTTTTTCACACAAGACCTTGTATGGTAAACAAACATTTTTATCTTTAAACTATGTACATGTATAAATTTTTATTTATTTATTTTAAACAAGAGTTCCTTACTGCTGATCAAACCTATGCTACCTTTCAGTAAGGTTATTTTGTTTCACTGCATGGCATGTTTAAGCTTAGTTGTGAAATAAAGAGTTCATGACTAAATTCTACAGATCTCCTAATAATGAGTATACCTTGAGATCCAAGGTTCAATCAGTATGTATTGGAAAATGAATAAATAGTGAATGAATGAATGAATGAAAAATTAAATGTTCTTTTTGTGTTGAATGTCAAAACCATATATAACCTCCCTTAATTACTATAAACAGAACAAAATTAGACCAATTTGCTGAAAATTTCTGACAAACATATTGTTTGTCATCATCAAAAAGAAATAATCTGGCTATAATATAGAAATTTAACCAAGAAAATACTGAATAAACTATAAACCATATTTTTAAAAATCCATCAGAGAGATAAAGATGCACAGACACCTAAATGACCAAAACCCAGAGAGGGACAATCCCTACGTGAGCAGAGTCTGGAAGGTTCTTTCATTTCCTGGGGTCACAGGGCACTGAGAAGTAAGCCCACCACACACCAGGAGAATTTGCTGCAACCTAAAGAAACCAGCTAAAATTTAATAACCCTATGGGCTATGCTATAGATGAGACACTGAAGAAGCCCCACACAGAACTAGCTTACCTTGCCCATTGTTTCCCCAAGGAATTTTTTTTTTTTTTTACTTAGTATGTGGCTGCTTGTAGGAACTGTAAAGCAAAAAGGAATATCCAGTGATTAATGGAGCCCATACCAGTGCATAAGAACCAATTATGTATGTCTCTTCCTGAGTCTGTATTCAGTAACATGTCAGTAGACTGCAATTGGGCATGGTGGCAGCATTCACACTGCAGGCATCAGCAGACACTGCAAATCAGACTTTCTTTTTAGGACACTTGATTAAGCATTTACCAGCACACCACCGGCTGTATTCCATGACACAGGATACTGCAGGCTGGGCAGAAAAGTTGAGTAAGTATAGTCTCAAAGTGCCTAAAACTCAAGCCTTGCTAGAAGAAGTAACCTAAATCTGCTCCGAGGGCATTTGTAACTGGTGGTGAACTGAAATTAAATACAGCCCAATCCTGACCTAGGTTAATTCATAATGAGAAGAGATCAGCTCCTAACCCTGACAGAGTAAACAGTGTACCCTTTCCAGAGCTAAACACTATTTATTTCAATCTCTACTTTTTTATACACAATATCTAATATCGAAATTTTTTATATAAGCAAAAGTAGGAATATACCATCCATCAGAAGAGAAAAACTGTTCAGTGAAGTAGACTCATAGAAAATCCAGATGCAAGAATTAGAAAACAAGAACTTAAAAATAACTATTATAAATATGTTGCAGAAATAATATTAAAAGGTAGATATTATGGGTAAAAAAGATAGTGAATCTCAGCGGAGAAATAAAAAAAAATTAAGTAAACAAAGGGAAATTTCTGAACTGGAAAGTATAATATACCTTATGAATAATTCATATAATAGGGTCAATGACAGACATAACAGAACAGAAGAAAAGATCAGTAAACTCAGATAAGTCAATAGAAATTATCCAAACAAGCACCAAAAAAATGTAGTATATATACATAAAAACACACATATTTTACACACACAGTTGATCCTCAGCATCTGTGGAGGATTGGTTCCAGGACCTCTTGCGGATGCCAAAATCTAGAGATCTTTAAGTCCCTATTACAAAATGCTGTGGTATTTGCATATAGCCTACACACATTCTCCCGTATACTTTAAATCATCACTAAATTATTTATAATATCTAAAATACTGAAAATGCTATCTAAATCGTTGTTATACTCTTTAACGAAATAATGCCAAGAAAAAAAATCCGTATATGTTTAGCACAGATGCAATTAAAAATATATTTTCAGCCAGGTGTGGTGGCTTACGACTGTAATCCCAGCACTTTGGGAGGCCGAGGTGGGCAGATCACGAGGTCAGGAGATCGAGATCACCCTGGCTAACACGGTGAAACCTCGTCTCTACCGAAAATACAAAAAATTAGCCAGGCGTGGTGGTGGGTGCCTGTAGTCTCAGCTACTCCAGAGGCTGAGGCAGGAGAATGGCGTGAACACGGGAGGCGGAGCCTGCAGTGAGCCGAGATCACGCCACTGCACTCCAGCCTGGGAGACAGAGCCAGACTCCGTCTCAAAAAAAAAAAAAAAAAAAAAAAATTACATTTTCAATCTTTGGTTTATGAAATCCATGGATGCAGAATCCATGAATATGGAAGGACAACTGTATTTATAAATACATACACATACATATGCACATGCATGTACGCATACACACATCAAAAGAGAAAAAGGGAACGAGGCAAACAAAATATGTAAATAATCGGCCAGGCGCGGTGGCTCACGCCTGTTATCCCAGCACTTTGGGAGGCTGAAGCGGGCGGATCATGAGGTCAAGAGATCGAGATCATCCTGGCTAACACGGTGAAACCCCGTCTCTACTAAAAATACAAAAAATTAGCCGGACATGGTGGCGGGCGCCTGTAGTCCCAGGTACTCCGAAGGCTGAGGCAGGAGAATGGCGTGAACCCAGGAGGCAGAGCTTATAGTGAGCCGAGATCGTGCCACTGCACTCCAGTCTGAGTGACAGAGTGAGACTCCGTCTCAAAAAAAAGAAAAAGAAAAAGAAAAAAATAGATAGATATAGATAGATAGATAGATAGATAGATAGATAGATAGATAGATAGATAATGTTAAAGGATTTTTCAGAATTAGTAAGACATTAACTAATAGATTCAAAAAGGGAAACACATATAGAAGCACTATAATCAATCTGCTAAAAAATCAAGGGCTAAAAAAATGGTAAAGAAGAAAATCTTAAAACTAGCCAGAAGTAAAAAAACACATATTCAAAAGAAAAACAGTAATAATTGTCACTCTCCATTTTGACTAGTGAATCATAGTAGTCTTTTGGGATTCCAAAATAATTAGCACTAATTCAGAGTCACAGGGAAAGGTAAACAGTTGGGAATGCATGTACAATTTTTTTTTTTTTTTTTTTTTTTTTTGAGGTAGAGTCTTGCTCTGTCGCTCAGACTGGAGTGCAGTGGCCAGATCTCAGCTCACTGCAAGCTCCGCCTCCCGGGTTTAGGCCATTCTCCTGCCTCAGCCTCTCGAGTAGCTGAGACAACAGGCGCCTGCCACCTCGCCCAGCTAGTTTTTTGTATTTTTAGTAGAGACGGGGTTTCACCGTGTTAGCCAGGATGGTCTCGATCTCCTGACCTCGTGATCCGCCCATCTCGGCCTCCCAAAGTGCTGGGATTACAGGCTTGAGCCACCGTGCCCAAAAAAAAAAAAAAAAAAAAAAAATGAACAATTTTTTTAAAGACCATTAACTGTTCATGGAAAAGAATAACTGTGGATTTTGGAGTTTTTAACATTTGTAGAAGTAAAATTTGTGACAATAATAGCACAAAGGGCAGGAGATATAATGGAATTCTATTGTTTTCAGGTTCTTATTTTGTGAAATGATAACTGTTTTAAGTTAAGAATATATATTGTAATCTCTGGGGAATAATAAAAGCTAATCAAATGAGTATGATTAAAAAGCCAATATACTTAAGTAAAATTAATCCAAAATAAGGCAGGAAATGAGGATGGTACACATAGGAGAAATGAAAAACAAGTTGCAACATGGTAGTCTTGACCTAACATATATGAGTAATGGACTGAATGTCCACCTCTGCTATCTTCTAGCCCTATTTTACCGTCTTTAGTTATTTTCTCATTTGTTAAGCCATTTGGAATCTTTACTGTTTTAAAATTTTCATGAACAGGATCATAAAAAATTCTCTCAAGAAGAGAAATAATATATTGATAATTTAAACAACTCTGATCAGATGAACTTAATAGTCTCCAGTTTAACACTGAAACTTTTTTAATTAATAGTGAGAAAGTTAGCAAATTATATCAAACAAATTGAGGCCCCTGCGAAAAGATACACATAAAAGTTTTTAATATTCCATATTGGCAGCATTATAAAAATTGAGCAGTTATTTTCATGCACCATTTCTATTAAATTACCTTCAAACAGTTGTTTCCTTACTAGTTGATGTCTTTATTATGTAAATTATGAAGTGATGCTTCACTTATACTCTGGTATCCACAGTATGCTGCCCAGACACTTGCAGATATAGGAAGAGAAGAGGCATGCATGTGTCCATTTTTATTTCTAGCAAAATTACTTTTTATTCAATGTAGTAATATTCAAATAAAAGTCACTAGTTTCCTATCTTTTTTTTCCCATGGATGATTACCATGACAATCAAAAGTGCAAAATGTCCTTATTCATGGAGATGTGTTCTGGAAAAATTGTCTCTAGTTCAAACTTTTTGGTAAAAGCAATTATAGTCTCACTGTTCTAAATAACTCTGAGATGAATCTTTTATTAAAATGAAGAATCCTTTATTATTATTATTATTATTATTATTATTATTATTATTATACTTTAAGTTCTAGGGCACATGTGTACAACATGCAAGTTTGTTACATATGTATACATGTGCCATGTTGGTGTACTGCACCCATTAACTCATCATTTACATTAGGTATGTCTCCTAATACTATTCCTTCCCCACTCCCCCAACCCCATGACAGGCTCCAGTGTGTGATGTTCCCCTTCCTGTGCCCACGTGTTCTCATTGTTCAGTTCCCACCTATGAGTGAGAACCTGTGGTGTTTGGTTTTTTGTCCTTGCGATAGTTTGCTGAGAATGATGGTTTCCAGCTTCATCCATGCCCCTACAAAGGACGTGAACTCATCCTTTTTTATGGCTGCAAAGTATTCCATGGATAAAAACCCTAGAAGAAAACCTAGGCAATACCATTCAGGACACAGGCATGGGCAAGGACTTCATGTCTAAAACACCAAAGGCAGTGGCAACAAAGGTCAAAATTGACAAATGGGATCTAATTAAACTAAAGAGCTTCTGCACAGCAAAAGAAACCACCATCAGAGTGAACAGGCAACCTGAAGAATGGGGAGAAGACTTTTGCAATCTACTCATCTGACAAAGAGCTAATATCCAGAATCTACAAAGAACACAAACAAATTTACAAGAAAAAAGACAATCCCATCAAAAAGTGGGCAAAGGATATAAACAGATACTTCTCAAAAGAAGACATTTATGCAGCCAACAGACACATGAATAAATGCTCATCATCACTAGTCATCAGAGAAATGCAAATCAAAACCACAATGAGATACCATCTCACACCAGTTAGAATGGCGATCATTAAAAAGTCAGGAAACAACAGGTGCTGGAGAGGATGTGGAGAAATAGGAACACCTTTACACTGTTGTGTAACACTTTTACACTGTTGGTGGGACTGCAAACTAGTTCAACTATTGTGGAAGACAGTGTGGCGATTCCTCTAGGATCTATAACTAGAAATACCATCTGATCCAGCCATCCCATTACTGGGTATATTCCCAAAGGATTATAAATCATGCTACTATAAAGACACGTGCACACGTATGTTTATTGTGGCACTATTCACAATAGCGAAGACTTGGAACCAACCCAAATGTCCACCAATGATAGACTGGATTAAGAAAATGTGGCACATGGAAGAATCCTTTTAAAATGAAAAAGTAGGCGTGTTTCCCAAGCCACTTTAGCCTTGAGGGGAAAGTAATATACCCATAGAGTCACGAAACAGTAACTCTTCTTTCTGCACTTTTGCCAATGGAATTCCTCATCTATTTATGAACACTGCTGTGGTTTCTGTGTTTTAGATAATCAGGTTCTTATATACACTTATTGAACTTGCCATTTTTCTCCTCTCACCTCCCACTGAGAGACATCTTCTGAGTGGTGAGGCCTTGTCCTTTTTCACTCCAGATGGTGACCTGTTCAATCGATAGTTCAAGCTACTCTGTCTATTCCATATTTGAATATTCTGCAGCAGTAATCCACAGCAACTTCAAATAAAGTCTCCTTCTCTTGTTTTGGCTAAATTCTTAACATAAGCTACAAAGTAATACCATCAGGTTCATGATCTCTTGATAATTCACTGAGATGACTACAAAATCATGTTTTTATTTGTTTACTTTTAATTCAATCTCTTTTACTTTAAGATTGAGGTCCAAACTCTTCTGGAGTAGGGAGTGCTGAGTGGGAGGGCAATTTTGATGAGAGATTCTGTGTCGTACAAATTACCCCTATTCCTCTAGTCCTAAGGTATTATTCTTTTTATAATCTTTTGAGTATAATCTCTAGCCCTTTCCTTAAGATAGCTGCTTCCCCAGGGGGATCTAGTGTTCTTTATACAAATGGATCTCTGGCAATCCCATTCCTACAGAGATCTGGCTGAAGTCAGACATACTTAAGACCTAGAGAGAACACTGCTTAGGCTTGTTTGGGGCCCTGGTATTATAAAAATTATCTCTTAATTTATTGGTTGTTTAAATAAATTTTGCTTAATGTGAAATTAATTTCTTAAAGATATTCATTTAAGTGTGTGCATGGGTTTAGAGTAATTTCTATATGTATTCAATATTGAGGGAACTGGATTTCAAACTACTATTTACTTGCCAGGATTTTGCATTCTTTCCCTGAACTAAATTTTTAAATGCAGGAAATAACCTTGAGCTTTCAGTTGAGAGTGCCTCCTTGCTCACAGACAAAGGATAAATCAGGACGGTTTGAAGCACGCTGAGATGTACTTTTGGAATTCCCTACAATTCTGTGTGGCTCCATTGACAGTGACAAATGAAAGTGGTTTCCACACACCAGTGGACTATACACCATGCTAACTAGGACACATTTAGCACTAACTAAGTCAGGGAGTAAGTGTTCTTGTATTTTTCTGTCAGCAAATTTTTAGTGTTTTCCCTATTGGCACTGTTGATTTTTCTTTGTGTTGTTGTTTTACTGTTGAGCCACAGCAAATAAGAAGGAATAAAAAAATGAAAAACATAAGTTAGCACAAATTTTTGGGATATGAATTGCAATTGTTCTTTGCTATTTCTTTCTCTAAAATTGAGTTTCATGTTATTATTTTAAAGATTGATATTGTGGCTCAGAGGGAGTTTTAGGTTATTAGAGAAAATGTTTTCATGAAAGAAAACTGATGCCAAAATTGTATTTATGCAGTATTCTAAAATGATCATGACATTTGAGAAAAGCAGTTAAACACTGCCTCCAATAGAAGTCATAAGATTATACAATTTTCAAGAGAAAAAAAAGAATGTTTATTATATCAAAACTTTTGAGCTGCATTTTTAAGTTTTATCCACTGACTAGCATTTCAATTTATGAGGTAGTCGGATTTTGTGTCATGAAATGTTGGTTAGTGTTCTGTCCAGGTACAGAAATTGTTAGATCGATTTCTTCTACAGACACTAAAATGATAGCGACGATCCATGGAAATGAAAAGCTATTTGCCTGATGAATAGCAGGACAATAGGCAACCTAGGCTGCATAATTCTACTTTCCACTAAGTTACCCTTGGGATCCATAGGATGAGATTACCTTAAAAGTGAACATGTCTCCTAGTCAAGTCCTTCCAGTATTCAGGAACTAAACACTCAAGAAAAGACTACAAGCAGGGAGCTCAATGTGGAAGCTAATATTATAGCAGTTCTCAATAGTCCCTGCAACAAAAGCTTGATTTCTTCAAAATTACTCTAGGAAAGAAAGTGACTCCTTATCTTGTGACAACATGGAGTACTTAGCACTTTATTTCAGACACCATTAATGACCTAATCAAACGGGGCATCTATTGGGAAAAGGCATGAAGAACAACCATGTAAGAAATATGCCAACATAGAAAAAAATCTTAGATTAATTATGTTTAGCTTATGTTGTATTTTAAACCTGAGTTTAGAGCGTAATGTTCAAGTCCATTATTTCTAGCATTCTCAGTCCAAAATAGCTTTTATTGAATGAACACATTTGTTCCTTGATTCTTTAGGACTGTTAACCAGGCCCAAATAGGATCTGAGCCATCTAAGCATGTTGAGGGATTACCAGAGATCATAATCTCATAGAGAATCAATTTTCTTCTCATCTTTATCTGATTCTATTTTCCTATCTCCCTGTAATGGGAGCCAGATTCTTTGAATATAAATTTCCTGAGCCAACATGCCAAAAAGCTTACCTGAGAAGATGAAACCACATGACCTGGGGTGAGGAGAGTATTAGAAAGTGGGAGAGCCCCTGAGCACCCCTATAGACAACCTAGTTGGTAGGTATTGTTAATCTTCAGTTATAGAAATCTTCAGTTCAAGTTATAGAAAACCCAACTCAAATAAGTTAAGCAAATAAGGAATGTAGAGTCATGTGATACAAAATCAAGAATGGCTAAGCCTAGTGCAGCAAGCGCTGTGAGTAGGGCTCATGGGTCTTTACGTTGCCTCCACTTTCCTCTGTGGGTCCTTTTTCAGACAGGCTTTCTTCACATTGGTGAGCTACCTGACAACAGCATTTGCTTATATCAACCCAGGTGTAAATCCAGAAAAAACAAGAATAACACAATCTTATGAGTAAAGGAAAAGTCTTGGAATTAACTCTGATTGGAAAATAATCACCTTGATTTAGGTCCTGCTCCATCCCTACAACAATCTCTATGGGAAGAAGTAGGTGAGCCTCAAATCACCCAGTTCAGAATAACCTGCTTTTCTTGAGGCTGTGAGCGGAATCAGTTTTACCAAAAGCGCCTAGGCCAGGAATGGGTTCAGGATGGTGTCCTAGGGTCAGGTCACCACGACCACAAAAGCAGGCCACCAATATGGGCAGGCACAATCAATAACTGTCCATTAAACACTATTCCAATGGTTTTTCAATTCTGACTATACATTATCCATAAATCTTTATATAAATACATAAAAACATACTTGGACTTTACCCCTCAAAAATTCTGAAACGTTCAGTTCAGGGTGGGAATTGTGTTTTGACAAAGCTGTGTAGATGAATCAATAATCACCAGATCTAAATCATTAAGTGGTCGCACTGAATTTATTTATTAAATGAGTGTGGTACAATAACTTACCAATTCTCAAACTTTTCCAACTATGAGCCACCTAAACAGTGTCAAGCGTCCTAGAACCTACGTATCCATTCACCCACCCATACTTCACCAGCACCGAACATACCTCCCTCATTGATATTATTTCAACAGGGTACCACTCAAGAAAATTACGCTTTTGAGGAGTTCTTACTAGGACTTTGAGCTCTGCGCTAGTTACAGTAATATTCTTGTCAAGGTTACCGCAGTTCTTTAGAATTTATTTTTTAAGTGTATGATTAATGGAAAAATTATATTTATGTTTTAAAAGATAATATGTTGAATTCACAAACATTTTGACTCCTTTTTCCTAACCTTCTCACTTAGTCACTCTTACCCATGGTTACAACATGGATCTTAGGACTGCATGATGCTACATTACTTCCCACACCTGGACCACAATCTTCTTTTGGTCTTGCTAGTTTGTTTGACTATTCTTTTTCCTCATGAATCTTCAAGTTCATTGACAATTCTCTCCCACCCCTCTCCTTTGGTCTCTACCTGTCTTTATGTCTTTACTGACGCAGATTAGATTCCAGAGTCAACAAGGGCAATAATTCTATACTCAATACCTCTCTGTCTTTTCTTTGTGTCTGCCACCTCAACTCCAGCTCTTCCTCCAAGTTTGCACTAAGGCTGCTGAGTTTTGCTAGAGAAAAATCCCAACATTCAAATATGTCCTGTCATTCCTGTGCCCAGATCCCTCCAATGGCTTTCTTACTTTGATTAAAACCCAAATTCCTTTCCATGCTGTGAAACACTGTGATTTGGTCGACAGTTTCCACTCTGGCCTCATCTTTTCTTCATGTCACTACTGTCGCTCTGACCTCATCACTGGTCCTTCAATAAACAAGTGTCCTCCTGCCTTAATGCATTTGCATTTACTGTTTTCTTTACTCAAAATACACTTCTTCCAGATATCTGCAAGTCTCATGCCCACATTTTATTCAGTTTTGTTCTCAAACATCTCATTCCCTGGCTATCCTAGATAACAGATATTTTCCTAGATAGCAGGTATTTATGAGTTGACACACACACACAATTAAAGCCTGAAACACATATAGATATGGGTAGCATCACGTTGCTGGTCAACTAAATTGATTCCACTGGGATGATATTGCACTAATCAGCACCTAACATAATACATGTACTACATTTATTCTTTAATCTTTGCCTGTCTTCTTCTGCTTCATTATAGGCTCCATAATGACAGAATTTGTTTTGTCCACTGCTGTATCTTCAGTACTTAAAACGGCAATAACACTTAACGAATATTTGTTGCATGAATGAGTACATGAAGCAATTATGTTTATACCATTATGAGTTCACAGTCACTTACTTCAACTGGGCCTCAATACTACCTGGCAATTCCACTGTTTTTATCTATTCAACTGAATCTCCCACGCTTCATAATGACTTTTTAAAATTTTCACTCTCTTTAAACCTCTCATCAACACAAACCTACACACACACGTGTACACTCACATGTACACTCTGCAACCTAAAAACACGTGCTCACAACAGACAACTTTGCTTCCTATTTTACAGAAAAATAGATGTTCAGAGACAAGAAATCCCTGTAAGTCTTATTACAAAACCAACATGCATTACCATATGGGTACTTGTACTTCTCTAATTGCTGTTGTTATTTAAAAAAAAAAAAAAAAAAAGTTGTATTTCCTCCTATCTAAGCCGATTCTTCCTCATTTTGTTAGGACCTACTTCTTCCTGTCATTTCAGGAACCATCTCATTGTGAATCTTCAAATAGCCTTAACTCCATCCCACCTTAAAAAGCAAAATTAAAATACTTCCTTCAGCCACATAATCCTCCACAATCACTGCCTCCTCCCTTTCACTGCAAAAGTTTTTAGAGTACTGGCCCCCTTGTCTCTCTCCTCTCTTCCTACCCACTCCTCAGTCCACTCTGATCTCAATAAACACCCACTGCTTCACTAGAAAGACTTTTGCTAAGATTCTCAGTGACCTACTTCTACATTGCTAAAATGCATGATATTTTTTAGTTTTCACTTTAGGTGAATTGTCAGCAGAGTGTTGTACTATTAACCATCCCTTCTTTTTAAAAATTCTTACTGCAAACTTCCTTAACATTGTATCCTCCTAACTTTCCTCCTACGTCTTCATCCAGTGCTCCTCAGTTTCCATTGTGAACTCAACCTTCTCTAGATGGCCCCAAGTATGAACATTTCTGAAAACTCAGCCCTGGCCTCTTCTGTTCTCTTCTTATTCTATACTTTCTTTTCTGGCGATCCCACTATTAGCCAAGGCTTTAATAACCAACCATAAACCAGTGATGTTCAGATATATACCACTAGTGATAATCTCTCCTCTGAGCTCCTAGCTTGCCTCTCCAATTTTGTAATGTGTATTCTCCACTTGAAAATCTTAAAGATACCTAAAAAACAATCTATCCAAAACCAAATTCATTTGCTTTCCTTTCCAAAGTAGTCCTTCACCCTTGTTTCCACTGTTAGGAACACAGCACCCTGTATCTAGTTGTGAAAGCCAGAAAACAGGGAGTTGTCATTGCCACCACCCTCTTTCCTTAATTCCTTTATATAATTCATCACCAAATTCTGCTAATTCTGCATCTTAAATATCAAATATCTCCTTCTTCTCTGTTCTTTCTCTCTAATTCCCTTGCTACCATCTTAGCCTAAGACATTACTATCTCTCAACTCTCTCTTTGTGGTCTCCTCATTTGCCTTTTGCCCACCCCAGTCTGTCCTCTACCTGGCAAACAAAGAGATTTTCTCAAAGCACAACCCGAATCATGCCACATCTCTGCCCAAAATCCTTTGTTTCCCATTGTTCTTAAAATAAAGAGCAAAGTTTTTTTTTGTTCGTTTTATTTTGTTTTGTTTTGCTTTTAACATGCCTTGTAATCAATTAATGAAGAAGCTGGTCCCTGCCAAGTCTACAGACTACCCCACCCACTGTACTTCAGACACCCTGGTCATTAGTAATAGAATGAACTTTGCTCCCTACTCCCGCCATGGCCTTTTCTTATGCTGTTACCTTTGTATCCAAGGTCTTTCCTCATGCACCTTTCTCCAGTTCATTTCTGTTTTTCATTCTGCAAATTTCAGTTCTCAACTCAACTTTTAATTTTCTTAGGGAAAGTTTTCTTACTAGCAGACTGGAAAAATTCTCCTACAATATATTCTTTCAGTTCACAATATTATCTTTGGCACTTGTCACAGTAAATAATTATAAACTTAAGCAGTTATATGGTCAACATTGGCCTAATACGGAAGCCCTTCAGAGAATGGCTATGTCTTTAGTTGGTCCTTCATATTCGTGGGTTCCACATTCATGTATTCAACCAAGCTCATAAAACTATATTTTAAAATGGCACCTGTACTGAACATGTACAGACTTTTTCTTGTCATTTGTCTCTAAACAGCACACTATAACAAATATATACATAGCATTTATATTGTACTATTATAAGTAATCTAGAGATTATTTAAAGTACATGGGAGAATGTGTTTAGGTTATACACAAATACTACACCGTTTTATTCCAGGGACTTGAGCATTTGTGGATTTTGGTATCCGTGGGAGGTTCTGGAACCAGTCTCCCATAGACACCAAGAAACAACTTCACTTAACCATTACTTCTCTATTTGATATTTTGGTGTCTTAGAGGTTTTTTGCTATTATTTTTGAAAATTTATACAATGAGACTACACAGCTCTCACATTGTGGGTAAGATAAAATTTATTTTAAAAATAAATATTTGCTGATCAAACAGTTGGATGACAATATTTGTTTTTCAAAAACAAGAAAAGACAGTGTCATTATCAAAAACATCAAATTTTGAAATACCAGCTGATGGCAAGGTACTACCTCTAGAGATTTGTGAATTAATTGGTCTGTAATGAGATTTGGGCATTGAACATTTTTAAAGTTCCACAGGTGATTCTCATGGGCAGCCAAGTTTGAAAGCCACTGCAGAAGATGCTTATCAATGCCCTTTTCACAAGTTGAGTGCTACCACAATTAATGTACCAATGGATATAAATACAGATGACGTGGCTCTCCAAAACAAAGACCATGTCAGCTAATAGCTTTATGTAGCACTTGGCAGGAAACCGTGTAATCACAGGATCATAGTGATTAATAAATCTAAGTAGAGAATCATTTGGGTGAAATGATTCAAGAAGCATTCTTTCTCCCTACTAATTTGGAATGCGACTTACATCTGAAAGAGACATTGCACAGATGTCAGCCCAAGCAGCAATGTTGAATCCCTCCAATGAAGAAGCTAGCCAGCTACATAACTAGTGAATCAGGACAACAGACAATCTCATCATGCCACAAGGTCAAAAAACCCGCCTCTGTGCTCAGAATGATTGGGTTTCAATCTTAGGTCTGCCACTTGCTAGTTTGCACCTTGGTCGAGTCTCTTAACTTTTCAATGCCTCAGTCTCTATTTTTAATACTAGAAAAATGATATATATATATAATAAGGTATATAATGGTAACTATTTCAAAAGCTTGGTTTGAAGGTTAATTGAAATAATTCATGTAAAGCACTAAGCCTAGGTGCCTGGCCTATAGTTAACACTAAATACATATCAGCTGTTACTACTTTCTAACATTAAAGCTGGAAATTCCTACCGAAGGATGGAAACTCATCAATTTTGTTGTTTTAAAGCTTATTTGTAAGTCAAAGAAAATTAAAACTACAATTGCAGAATTAGCCTAGAATGAAATAATATCAATAACAGAACTAAAGAACATCACTAAAGCTGTATTCATTTTCCTAAATCCTCATACCAATGAAGAAAATACACTACAATTGGTGAAATGAGTTTGACAACAAAATAACCCTAAATCTAAGAGCAAAAAAAGAAAAATTAATAGATAGTAGCCAAAATTAATGAATTAGATAATAGAAAATTAGACAACTAATCAATAAATTCAAGACCTAGTTTTCAAAGAAAAAAAAGAATAAAATAGATAAAATCTTAGGTAACCTAATAAAAAGAGGGGGAAAGGGGAGAAATCACAAATTTAGGATTTGGATGAAGACTTACTTAGTGTTTACATTTACCTTTTCATTTATTTTGAATTTTATACTCTAGGCCTGGTTTCAACTGGTAGCATGTGATTTATATTTGGTAAGTGTTACGTTGACTTTGTTTCTTATAGTCTATCAGTGGTTTAGAACAAGCTGCAGTGGCTCTTGGCGTTTGTGTGTCCCCAGGAGATAACTCAGCTGGAGAGATGTTTTTGACACTTTGGGAACTAGCTGCCAAAGCAGCCAGTGAATTATAAGTGGCAATATTTTTGTATCAAATTATGGTTTAGATTAATAAATTTGTCTTTTGGTGTCTGTTACTGAGGAAATTTCTTTGACACATTCTGTAAGTAGAAGCATGAAATCTCTAGAGAGGCCTGATGCACTAAAAGCCACAGGGAGAAATATAATTGAAAGACATCTTTACTGCAATGATAAAGCAATGTAAAGGCTGAAGTTCAAATTGCAACAGACTCAAAATATCAACACTTCAGTTAAACTACCAGAGCTGGTGCCTGTACAGAAACTTTGGAGAGCAGATTTTTTTTTTAGTTGAAAGTTAGTTACTAGTACTAACCTTCCTTTGAAATCAGGAAAACTTCTCCATTCCCTTGCGGAACAAAGTCCCGAGTTCGTATGATAAACTAGCACCTCAATGGAGTCCAGAACTAGGCAAGAGAAAGTAAGAATGTCTTCCAAGTCCTCCTATGGAGATTTGTATCACAGTCTGTTTTCAGAACTTATCAGTCAAGCAATAGCTGTCCAATCCAGACTCAAGTCCAAGTCAACTGTGTTCAGGGAACCTAAGTCTTTTGTCTACAATGTTTGTAAAAGCATAAATCATTGAAATGTGGCATTTATATTTTAAATTACTTATTTCATTAGAAATTTATAATTTATATACTTTATGAGAACAAATTAAACTATGACTTATGTTTAAGAATTTTGTTACTAATTGTTTGTACTTAAAAGCCCAATTTACAAGGTTTTTTCTCTAGGAAATGGGGGATTCTGCATCCTTCCACATTTGTCCCCCCATTCTTCACCCAATCCCTTATAAGCATACACACGGACACATACTATGTCTAGGAGTCAGTGGATATGCTCATAGACCATCTCTCTGGAAGAGAGAAAAGTCTTGATGTGTACTGTCTTCCAATTTCCGTGGTGTAAATATTCCCACAGGGGCTGATTTCAAGCTAACAACAAACTTTAGCCACTGGCTTATAAAATTCCTGAATATTTAAAATCAGCTCTTTTAAGTCATTTCCACCGTCTACAATACATCTCTGCTCGGACTGTACTGCCTCTGTATTCTGCTCCCTATCATACAGCAAGCACTTAGTGGTTAGGAAATTTATGAGTTGAAACACACACACACAATTAAAGTCTGAAACACAAGTAGATATGGGTAGCATTACCATGCTGCTCAACTAGATTAATTCCATTTATTTTCTTGTCACTCAGTCACTCTACGCTTACTGACTGTCTAATACGTGTCAGATACCATGCTAGGTATTGAAGTTAAAAGCAATAAACTAATATAAGCTTATTGCCCTGGAGGAGCTCAGGGTCTGGAAACAGAAGAAAAACAAAACAAAACAAATATTAAAATGAACACATTGTTTGATGCAAATACATGGAGGCTTCATTACATGCCCATTTTGAAGTATTGCTCATTTTCTATTTCTTTTATAAAGCCTCCTCTAATTAATACTCTCCACAGAGAGTTTTCAGAGTGCCTTGATTTTTCACAGGTATAAATCTTGTCATCTCAACTAAATTGCAAGCTTTGTACAGGCACTGACCATATTTTGCATTTATTTCCTATGCTTTGTAATACCAGATATCCCAAAATAATAAACTAGCATTTGTATTTGCAAAACATTTTCATAGATGTTATCTCATCTGAGTCTCACAGCAGCCCTGTGGTGTATGTAGAGCTGGTATTATTACAACTAGTCTTTATCTTTGTTTTATAACCAGAAACTACAGTCTAAAAAAGGTTAGGCAACTGACCAAGGTCATGTGAACTAGAACACAAACACATGTCTCTGAACTCCAAATCCCATACTCCCTTCATTATATGGTAACTCTACAACTTTTTATTGATTTGTCAAGTGCATATAAAATATTCAGTGGTCCTTAACAAAGCACAGATGAAATTCTTATTCCTGCAGACCCTAAATGTCTAGAATAAGAGTTGTCCTTGTCCTAAGTGCCTATTTCCACTATCTTAGCCAGCATGCAGGACCCAAAAGATGTAAAGCACATCACTGTCCTAAATCTCCCTGTTTTCAGTGTAGATGGCTAATTTTTTGTTTTTTGTTTTTTTTTTTTTTGAGACGGAGTCTCGCTTTGTCGCCCAGGTTGGAGTGCAGTGGCCCGGTCTAGGCTCACTGAAAGCTCCGTCTCCCAGGTTCATGCCATTCTCCTGCCTCAGCCTACAGGCACTCACCACCACGCCTGGCTAATTTTTTGTAGTTTTAGTAGAGACGGGGTTTCACCGTGTTAGCCAGGATGGTCTCGATCTCCTGACCTCGTGATCTGCCCACCTCGGCCTCCCAAAGTGCTGGGATTACAGGCGTAAGCCACCGCGTCCGGTCGTAGATGGCTAATTCTTATTCCGTCTGGCTACTTGGTGCCATTTATTGTTTCTATTTTATATCCCTAATGATAATTTAAAGAAATAGAACCTTTAAGGCTTAATTTAAGACATTGTTTCCAATAATCCATCATGGCAGGAACGCTTTTAAAAACATCCTGGGCAAGAAATGTGAAACAGCAACTTATTCCTCACCCTGTCCTCTCCACTGTCGTGTACAGAACCCACATGCCACTGCTAACCAGTTCCACATGGGATTGTTAGGCATTCTGAAAGTCAGAGGCAAAGTTAACACAATGTGTCTACCTCAAAGGGATGTTTATAATTTTCTGCTAGCTCCTAGATGGGTCTAGTCCCTTGTTCTAGTTCAATCAAAGATTTTGTAGGAACTTTCAGTATGGATTTCAGTTTCTCATGTTGTCATGATTAGAGGAGGTTCTGCCCCCAGGTACCTGTCCTGTGCCCTGACAGCTTCAAGAGCTCCAACTGGAGGATGGCAACTACAGGAGCAGACTGTGTGCTGCAGTGTTAAAATAGACTGGGAAGATAAAAGAAAAATGTGTAACCCTTAAAGAGCATTTTTAACCTGAATATCCAGATCTCATTAGTTTACAAGTACATGCAAGTATATATAAGCACAGCATGAGGTATAATGTGTCTCGCACAAAAACAGATTCTCATTTGGTATTTATTGAACAGATGAATTATTTTGACATGTATGCATGTGTGTCTGTGTTGAGACAACTGACTTACTTAAGTGTCTTTCTTGCCTATTACGGTGTAAGCTCCTTGAAGGCGGGGACTATGGCTTATTTTTGTCTTTATATCTGGGGCTTAACACAGTCAGGCATATAGTAGATACTCAATATGCATTTGTGGAATTAATGAATAAACTTGGCTGATATTAGCATCATTATTTAAATCTTGCCAACTATGTCTTACTGTTTATGAACTAATTTTAGGTCCTTGCAGGAACATGGTACACACATCTATAAAACCATCCCAGCTGCCCCTCCCCTTCTTCTGTTATTCAAGCTCAGGCACTGCTGCTTTATTGACATAATTGTTCTCTCTGCTTCTGCCAAAGTGTAGCTCTTGGCCCCCACTGCCACAGTGATAATTGGGTTGAGTATTTGCTGATGTTTCCACTTTCACAGCCAGCTCATCCAGGAATCTACAGCCATAATTCTCAACAGCACTTCAGAAGTGTTGCTTTAAGAAAAGCTATGTAACCTTCACTGACCACTAACCCCTGTCTTCTCAAGACACCACAAAGGGACCCAAGTTCAGCATTTTATGAAACATTGGTACTGCCTTCATCACCGCTGTTTCTCATAAAATGCGAATGTCTGCCCCTTTATCTGGACACAAGAACTCTTGAAAACTGAGAGTAGTTCCCTTCTTCCATATTGCACTCTGTGTGAAAGGAATCTGACCACAAAGTTTAGAATCCAAAATGTTGCAGAGTTTCAGTGGGTATATGACCCATTTTCTCTTTGGGCATTTTCTCCATGGCTGAACTGGGTTGAAGTAACAGCTGCATGCTCTCTACCCAGAATCAACACACCTCTCCAGACTTGAAGTCCTGTTACTAAGAAACTCTCCTCAGGTAAAACTTCTTTCGCTTTAGGATGACTTGTCCTTCTATTTTCATCCTGAAGTCTGGTTTTTATTGTCTTTGTAACTACCACCACAACTGGTTAGTCATGTCAGTTCTTCTCTAAGTCTCGCTTCAAAAATCCCTTGCCCATGAGCTTCTTAGTACCTCCTCATGAAAATCAATGCATTCACATAGATATTTGCCCCAGGGGGAAGAAAAGGGTATGTTATTCCTCACATTAGACCAAACCAACCAAATCTCAGCTCCAAACTATCTCGGGCTCCATTAAAATACACAACACCTAATTCTGAAATTTTAACTGGAGCTTCTGCAGATGTAGAATTCTTCTTTTCTGCAGCTAAGACAAAGAGAGAAAAACAAAGGAGTTGGAGACTCCTTTATTTCCCCCAGGGAGAAGATTCCACAACATGGCTGTGCTGCATCTGACACTTACGCCTAACTTTTCAGAATGTGGTGTACTCTTACAAAAGGATTGAGTGGTCCACTTGTCAGAGTAGCAGGCTAGGTGAGTCATGCATACTCAAAGAAAGAAGCATTTGTAGCCAGGTCTTCGAAAGTGACACCTGGGAAAGAGAAATAATCTGTCCTGTCTTGATCAATTAGGAATCAAACAAATAACACTCAAAGACTGGGGCTTCCTAGGGGAATTCTAAGTATCAGTAGACAGTCTGCAAAATTACTGTTTGGCAGGTGGTTTTCTAATTATCATATATATTATTTGGGGAGTGGGATATGTTGGAGAATATAAATAATATCCTCTTTGTTTCATGCATTACATAATACAGTATTTGTGGAGGGAAGCTACAAGTACTAAATAAGTGAGGTGGGAGACTCATGCAAGAGTATCATGTGCCCATGATGGGATTCACACATATTACGCCATCTACTGGTATTACTCCCTTCCACTCCATTGACATACTTACCAGCCTTGTTTCACCCAGGAAGATTTTGTGTATCAACCAATTGTATACTTTAGGGACAGTCTAGGGACTAGGGTGCCATGGAAATTCTGATATGACCCAGGAAGCATTAAAAATGGGGAATTCTTCTTCAGAAGGACAATCCTTTTGTACATGAAGTTCAGTAGCCTATTGACCTTTGGGATTGGGGTAACCCAAGCTCTAGTTAACTACATTTAGTTATCAATAATGAAAAAACAAGATAACCCCCAGTGTCTACTCCAATTTTACCATCAAAGGCACAGGTGCCAACACACTTGTAATTCATGCTATATCAACCAGGACCTTGCTAATTGCTGCCCTATGCACAGAATGTTTCAGAGTTAGTATGTTCCTTTGGAAGCTGTTTCATAAACAATCTGAAGGGTATTATATTGAAGTTCATATAGAATAATAAAATGATATAGGGAGTCTGAAGTAGAGATGACCAAAAAAAAAAAAAAAAAAATCCATCACATAGTCACTGACTGGGCTAAACAGTACACAAGGGAATAAGAGTCCTATATGGAGTAATTTCTAGTCTCCCACAGCTGTCACATTGCCTGAAACTCCAGGATCCACACATCTCCGTAAAGAACTTTATGTTTTGGCTATGATGAAGAATTCTAGAATTCTGTTCCCTCAATGGGGCTAATTCATTGAAGGGATAATCTGACACATCATTAAGCCATTTGAAGCAAGATGAAAAATCCAAAGCATAAAGATACATATGCTAAAATAGCATCCAAAAGAATAAAATACTTAGATACAAACCTAACTAAGAACACGGAAGTGTGTACACTGAAAACTATAAAACACTGCTGAAGGAAACTAAAGAAGACTCAAGTAAGTGGAAAGACATCACATACTCATGGATTGAAAAACTTAGTGTTGTTAGCATGTCCATACTACCCAAAGCAATCTAGAGATTCAACCCAACCCCTACCAAAATCTCAACAGTATTTTTTGCAGATATAGAAAAATTCCTTCTAAAATTCCTATGAAATTTTGGGGAAGCCCAAATAACCAAAACAATTGGGAAAAGGAGGAACAAAGTTGGCAGACATATACTTCATAATTTCAAAATTACAGCATTTAAAACTGTTTTACTGGCATAAAGACAGACAAGTAGACCAAAAGAATAAAATAGGGAGCCCAGAAATAAACCCTCATGTACACAATCAAAAGATATTTGACTAAAATAACAAGATCGCTCAGTGGAGAAAAGATGGATTTTCTACAGAGAGTGTTGGTAAAACTGGGTATCCACATGTAAAAGAATGAAGTTGGACCCTTACCTTATATTCTATACAAAATTTAACTCAAAACAGATTAAAGACCCAAAACTATAAAACTACTAGAAGAAAATACAGAGGAAAAGTCTCATAACATTGTACTTGACAATGATTTCCTGAATGTGATGCCAAAAGCATAGGCTACAAAAGCAAAAATAAACCAATAAGACTACATCAAACTTTAAAGTTTTTGCACATCAAAGAACACAATCAACTGAGTGAAAGTGCAACCTATGAAATAGAAAATATTTGCAAATCATGTATCTGATAGACGTTAATATCCAAAATACATAAAGATTTCCTATAACTCAAGAATAAAAAATCAAATAACCCAATTTAAAAAATGGGCAAAGAATTTGAATAGACATTTCCCCAAAGATGATTGAGATACAAATGGCCAACAAGCATATAAAAAGATGCTCAACATAACTAATCATGAGAGGAATGTAAATGAAAACCATAATGATATATCACCTCATACCCATTAGAATGCCTACTATCAAAAACCAGAAATGACGGTGTTAGAGAGGATGTAGAGAAATTGGAAACTTAGTTGCACCATGGGTGGGATTGTAAAATGGTGTAATTGCTATGGAAAATAGTATATATGGTTCCTCAAAAAATTAAAAATAGAATTACCATATGATCCAGGAATTCCACTTCTGGGTATATAGTCAAAAGAATTGAAAGCAGGATCTCAAAGAGATACAGTCATGTGTCACTTAATGATAGGGATACTTCTGAGAAATGCATTATTAGGTGATAGTGTCATTGAGTGAACATCATACAATATACTGTACTTATACAAACCTAGATGATATAGCCTACTACACAACTAGACTGTAAGGTATAGCCTGTTGCTCTTAGGCTACAAACCTAGACTATGGCATGTTACTATACTAAATACGGTAGGCAATTGTAACACAATGGTAAGTATTTGTGTATGTAAACGTATCTAAGCACAGAAAAGATAAAGTAAAAATACCATATTATGGAACCACACACACCCACGTTTATAACATCACTATTCACAATAGGCAAAGAGGTGTGAGTAATCCAAATGCCTATCAACAGATGAATGAATATACATGTAGTGGAGTATTAGTCAGCCTTAAAAAAGACAAAAATTTTGTCACATGCTACAACATGGATGAATTTTGAAGGTATCCGTGTTGCTAAGTAAATATCATTTGCTAAGTCAAACAAGCCAGTCACTAAAATGCAAATACTGTATAATCCCACTATTGTGAGGTATCTAAAGTAGTCAAATTCATAGAAACAGAAAAAAGAATGGTGATCACCAGGGTTTGAGGGGAGAAGAAAAAGAGCAGTCATTTAATGAATATAGAGTTTCAGATTTGCAAGATAAAAAAGTTCTGGAGATCTGTTTCACAACAGTACGAATATATTTTACACTACTGAACTATACACTTTAAAATGGTTAAGCTGCCAAATTAATGTAATTAATTAATTAAATAAATACGATGTACACCCTAAAAGAATAAAAAGAGATAAGTAGAATGTTCCCTGAACAAACCTTGATCAGCAAATGTCCACACTGGGGTGCTATGTGCTTGAAGGTTAAAAAGGACTGGAGTGCCCCCAAACACAACAAAGTTTCCAATTTCTCTACATCCTCTCTAACATCGTCATTTTCTGGTTTTTGATTCTAATGGGTATGAGGTATAGTAGGCATTCTAATGGGTATGAGGTATCATTATGGTTTTCATTTGCATTCCTCTCATGATTAGTTATGTTGAACATCTTTTTATATGCTTGTTGGCCATTTGTATCTCAATGATTTTCGGAGTTTTATGGTTTTGCCTCAGGCCAGCCCTTAGCCTGGTTTTGCTGCTTTTGGGAAAAGACAGTACAATTCTGAGAGGGGGCATTTATACAGTCACAGTTTATTCATCCATTCAGCAAACATTTTCTGAGGCTCAACTATATGCTAGCCATTGTGTGAAGCCCTGGAAATGCATAAAGAAGGAAAAGTCCAGCCTTTAAGGAGCCCTTAGATCAAAGCCTCCCTGAGAGGTGAAAGAGCTGCATTCCCAGATGAGAGACATAAGATTGGTCACCTGAACAATGATGGACAAGCAAAAGCAGCACCACAAAGCTAAAGTGACAGAAACCTAGAAATCTATTAGTTCAGTCCTTCCCTGCTGACTTCCCCACTCATTCAGTCCCAAGTCAAAATAAGCAAAAGTTGCTGTATCTACACGCATACCTCAGAGATACTGCAGGTTTGGTTTCAGACTACTGCAATAAAGCAAATAACACAATAAAGCAAGTCACACAAATTTTTTGGTTTCCCAGTACATATAAAAGTTATTTTTACACTATACTGTAGTCTAGTAAGTGTGCGGTAGTATTATGACTGAAAAAACAATGTAAATATCTTAATTAAAATACTTTCT
Organism: Piliocolobus tephrosceles; assembly: GCF_002776525.5. Lineage (NCBI taxonomy): Eukaryota > Metazoa > Chordata > Mammalia > Primates > Cercopithecidae > Piliocolobus > Piliocolobus tephrosceles. The sequence continues at coordinate 40,598,972 of NC_045437.1, forward strand.
TGCTAAAAAATGTTAACAATAATCTAAGCCTTCAGTGAGTTGAAATCTTTGCTGATGTAGGGTTTTACCTTAATGTTGATTGTTGAGTGTTCAGGTCGGTGGTTGCTGAAGGCTGGGGTGGCTGTGTCAACTTCTTAAAATAAGACAATAATAACATTGCCACATCAATTAACTCTTCCTATCACAAAAAAAAATTCTGTAACATGTATTGCGGTTCGATAAGCATTTTACCCAAAGTAGAACTTCTTTCAGAATTCAAGTCAATCCTCTCCAACCCTGATAAGACTTTACAACTAAGTTTATATACTATTTTAAATTATTTGTTGTCATTTAAACAGTGTTCACAGTATCTTCACCAAGAGTAGGTTCCATCTCAAGAAACCACTTTCGTTGTTCATCCATAAAAAGCATCTTCTCTGCCAGGTGCGGTGGCTAATACTTGTAATCCCAGCACTTTGGGAGGCCAAGGAGGGCGGATCATGAGGTCAGGAGATCGAGACCATCCTGGCGAACATGGTGAAACCCCGTCTCTACTAAAAATGCAAAAACTTAGCCAGGCATGGTAGTGGGCACCGGTAGTCCCAGCTATTTGGGAGGCTGAGGTAGGAGAATGGTGTGAACCTGGGAGGCAGAGCTTGCAGTGAGCTGAGATTGCACCACTGCACTCCATCCTGGGTGACAGAGTGAGACTCCATCTCAAAAAAAAAAAAAAAAAAAAGAAAGAAAGAAAAAGAAAAAAGCAAGTTCGCATTTGCTAAAGTTTTATTGAGATTAAAATACTTTAGTCATATCATCAGCTTTCCACTTCTGATTCTAGTTCTTTTATTATTTCTACCACATCTGCAGTTACTTTCTTCCAGTTTCACTGAAGTCTTGAACTCCACAAAATCATCCATGAAGTTTGAAACCAACTTCTTCCAATCTCCTGTTACTGTTAACATTTTTTACTTCTTTCCATGAGTAATGAATACTCTTAATGGCATCTAGAATGGTGAATTCTTTTTAGAAGATTTTCAATTAATTTTGCCTAAATTCATCAGAGGATCTATGTATCTATGACAGGTATAGTTTACAAAATATATTTCTTAAATAATAAGACTTGAAAGCTGAAATTACTCATTGATCCGGCGGCTACAGAATGAAAGTTGTGTTAACAGGCATGAAAACATTAATTTTATTGTGCACCTACATCCGAGTTCCTGGGTCACTATGCGCATTGTCAATGGGCAGTCATATTTTTAAAGGTATCTGTTTAATAGTAAGTCTCAACAGTGGACTTAAAATGTAAATGCATGTTCTGTCATCCAGACTTTATGATTCCAATTTTACAGCACAGGCCGAGTAGATTTAGCATAATTCTTAAGGGCCCTAGGATTCTTGGAATGATACGTGGGTGTTGGCTTCAACTTATCGTCACTAGCTGCATTAGCTTCTAACAAGAGAGTTAGTCTGTCCTTAGACACTTTGAAGCCAGACATTGATTTCTCCTCTTTAGCTATGAGAGTCCTGCATGGTACCTTCTTCCAATATAAAGCTGCTTTGTCTCCATTGAAAATCTGTTGTTGAGTCTAGACACCTTCATTAATGTTCTTACATAGACCTTCTGAATAACTTACTGCAGTTTCTACAGCAGAAAATTCTGCTTCATCTTATGCTTTTATGATATGGAGACAACTTCTTTCCTTAAACCTCACAAACCAAAATCTACTAGCCTAAAACTTTTCTTCTTCAGCTTTCTTAACTCTCTCAGCTTTCATAGAATTAAAGAGAGTTGGCCGGGCACGGTGGCTCAAGCCTGTAATCCCAGCACTTTGGGAGGCCGAGAGGGGCGGATCACGAGGTCAGGAGATCAAGACCATCCTGGCTAACACGGTGAAACCCCTTCTCTACTAAAAAATACAAAAAACTAGCCAGGCGAGGTGGCGGGCGCCTGTAGTCCCAGCTACTAGGGAGGCTGAGGCAGGAGAATGGCGTGAACCCGGGAGGCGGAGCTTGCAATAAGCTGAGATCCGGCCACTGCACTCCAGCACGGGCGACAGAGGGAGACTCCGTCTCAAAAAAAAAAAAAAAAAAAAAAAAAAAAAAAACAAAAACAAAAACAAAAAGAGAGAATTAAAGAGAGTTACAGTCTTTCTCTGGATTAGGCTTTAGTTTAAGTAAATATTATGTCTAGCTTGATCTTCTCTCCAGAACATGAAACCTTTCTCCATATTGGCAGTAAAGCTGTTTTGCTTTCTTATCGTTTGTGTGCTTACTGAAGTAGCACTCTTAATATCCATCAAGAACTTTTCCTTTGCATTCACAACTTGGCTATTTGGCACAAGAGGCCTAGAATTTGGTCTGTCTCATCTTTTGACATGCCTTCCTCAGTAAGCTTAATTGTTTCTAGTTTTTATTTAAAGTAAGAGATGTGCAACTCTTCCTTTCACTTGAACACTTAGAAGCCATTGTAGGGTTATTAAGTGGCCTAATTTTAATATTTAATATCTCGGGGAATAGAGAAGCCCAAGAATAGGGGAGAGATGGTGGAATAGTCTGTTGATACAACAGTCAGAACACACAACATTTATCGATTTAATTTGCCATCTTCTATGGGCACTATTTGTAGTGTCCAAAAAGAATTACAATAGTAACATCAAAGATCACAAATCACAGATCACCATAACAGATATAGGAGTGTTTAAAAAGTTTGAAATATTGCTATAATTAACACAAGGTGACACAGAAACACAAAGTAGGCACATGCTGTTGGAAAAACGGTGTTGATAAACTTGTTTGTCCCCGGATTGTCACAAAATTTGCAAAAAGCACAGTATTTGCAAAGTACAATAAAGCAAAGCACAATAAAATGAGGTATGCCTGTATAAACTCCTCAATAAGCATAAAAGTTCATGAACGATAAATACCCATTGAAATAGAGACCACAGAAGGTGGCTTCAGATTTATGAACAGCTGCTTCACTAACCAGCTTTCTGTAAAGCTACTACAACTGAAACAAATAGACCTGTTCAAAGTTCTTGTCATGGAAGCAGGTGCTCTGCTTCCATCCTAGTGTTTGCTTTGCAGTTTGTCTCTGTACAGATGCCCAAACCCACCTCACAAGCCATTTTCCATCAGTACATCAATACTCATAAGAGTGACAAAAACCTGTAACTGGTAGATTGAGAGGATCAGCGAGCTCTATGAGGTAAAATTACTAGAAACCACTATTTAAAAAGCAGTGTAGAATCAACTTTGCTGCTGACTAACCAGGCAATGTGCAAATCACTAAAAATTTCTGGATCATGCTTGCCTCTTCTATAAAATGAGAATTTTTATTCATTGATCTCTGCCATTCTTAGATTCTATGAAAAGTCCTAAAAAATGATCCAGGGAATTACCAGGCTAAAATAGTGATTTCAAAGGTTATATCTGCCTCTAAAGCGGTGGTTCTTAAAATGTGGTCCATGCACCCACAGCATCAGCATCACCTTGCTAAAAATACATTCACCCTAGACTCATAAATCAGAGTGGCTGGAGATGGGAGCCAAGGTATCCATGTTTCAACGAGCCCTCTAGGTGATTCTCATGCACATTGAAGTCTGAAAAGCATCGCTCTAAAGCATGATGGTATCATAATTTAGAACAGCTGGTTGGGCTTTAAATCCCATGAGTTGCTGTATTGTGAATATGCAATGTATTTTCTCTCTAAAGGACCCCAGAGAGAATTTGCAACTTCCACCTTTTTATTTGTGAAAATATTTCATGTGCATACGTCTGTCACAGAATTTGCCTTATTTTGAAGAACATGCTATTGTATGTCTCCATTAGACAGTTCTTTGCAGGAAAGGACTAAATCTTTTTCAACTTTGTGGCTGTAGGATTTAGGATAGTGCCTGTGGGTGCTTTGTTGAGAATGGATACATGGATGGATGAATGGATAGATGGCAGATTGATACATGCGTGAATGACAAAGTGTTTAAAAATCCAGAAAGCTTTGTTTGAGTAAAAGGAAGGGTTAATATCAGGCAGCAAGAAACTGTAAATTTGGGCTTCAGCAATACAAGTATTGCTGTATTGGGGCCTAAATAAATTTTCTATTTATTCCTGCTATTTCTGTACTTGGGCCTAAATAAATTTTTTTCCGACTAAAAATTGTACTGGTGAGAGTGTTTATTCTGAGTAAGCAACTGAGATCTGCTCCTGAATCTCCCAGTCCCCCTTGGAACGGCCAGGAGGCATCATGCTGACTTCCAGTTCTCTCATGTGAAAGAGGCAGATAACACCACCTGCCCTGTTCCTGTCTCACAGGGACACTGAGCATATTAATTAATAATGACTATGAATTTCTTTTGAGGTTCTAGGAGAAGATTGCTATATAGATACAGGAAATATTAATTAAAAGATCAAACATTTGGCAGTATTTTAAATAATCAGTTTTGCCAAGGTGAGTCAGGAAGAAAATGAACTGGCTATCTTCTCCTTAAATAGAGACCAAGAATCATCCACATTCTGTGTCTGCTTGTTCTGTGAAAGACTTTGTGTGTGCAGCTCATAGAAATCTTTCCTTTAAAATGTGAAAGGAAATGCAACACTCAAAACCTGGGAGGGAGAGGAGATGAGAAGTTAAATCGTACAACTAAATTATCAGAATGAGATACTTCTCCTAGCATGATATGGTCGGGAAGAAAAATAAAGTATAATGTTCCCCTCTATAGTTTTATGACCATTTTCAAAGACGATAACATAAAATCAACCTATGCTTGTCTGTGATTCAGCTTCTTCACCTTTAAAACTGGCTTAACTAAGCTCATCTCCTAAAGATGTTAGGAAGATAATATGACATGGCATAGAGGATTGCTCTGGTGGCAAAGGAGGCTTTTTGCCAAATAATAACTTTGGTTTTTATGTTGCACTTGTTGATGTTTTACTGTCATAGAAAACTCCTCAGCACGAATGCTTGAACTTTCAACATAGAGAACATATATATTACAGTTTACTGATGGCTCTTAAAAACATATTCTTAACTAGTCTACCCAATAATGCTTTCAAGTGGATATAATAATTCCTATTTTATGTATAAGAAGAGTGAATGTCAGAGAAGTTTAGTGAAAAGCTCAAGGTCATGGATAATAAATGGCAGAATTAAAAGTTCCCCCAGGACTTCTGAGTGGGCTTCCAAGTCAACTGTTCACTCTACTGGTGTAAGTGATATTAGAAAAGGAGGAAGGGAGAGAAAAACAGTCTAGGGATGTATGTTTTTGTGGCTTTTTTTTTTTTTTTTTTTTTTTTTTTTTTTTTTTTTGAGGCAGAGCCTCACTCTGTCTCCAGGCTGGAGTTCAGTGGTGTGATCTCAGCTTACTGCAACCTCCGCCTCCAGGGTTCAAGTGATTCTCCTGCCTTAACCTCCCCAGTAACTGAGACTACAGGCACACACCACCACGCCCAACTAATTTTTGTACTTTTAGTAGAGATGGAGTTTCACCATGTTGGACAGGATGGTCTTGATCTCTTGACCTCGTGATCCGCCTGCCTCGGCCTTCCAACGTGCTGGGATTATAGGCATGAGCCATCATGCCCATCCATAGCTACGTTTTAACAAATAAAAAAAAAAAAAAAACAGCGTAATTTACTGTATTAATAGGCTAAAAATCAAACAAGCATATGACCATCCCAATATATGTTAAAAAGCACTTGACAAAAATCCAACAGCCATTGCTGATAAAAATGTTCAGCATACTAGCAATGGAAGCAAAATTCTGCAGCCTGATAAGGAATATTCACAAAAACGTCTACATTCAACATCATACCTAACTGTAAAGACTAAATGCCTTTCTTGTAATATCAGGAACAAGGCAAGGATATCTATTGTCATATTCAACATTGTACTGGCTGTCCTAACCTGAGTACAACCAGGCAATAAAAATAAATAGGCACCCAGATTGTGGAAAAAGGTAAAACTGTCTTTATTTACAATTTTTATTCACATAATACATAATCATCTATGTAGAAAGGCCTGTGGAATTTTAAAAGAGATACTGAAAGTAATCGGTGAGTTTGTCAAGTCTCATAATACATAAAAGTCAACTTTATTTCTACTTAGTAGCAAAATGCCACCTGAAGTTTAAATAGAAAACATTATTTATAATGACATCAGAAATAGAAAATACTTAGGGATATATCTGACAAAAGTTGTGCAATCCTTACACTGAAAATTACGAAACATTGCTGACAGACATGTTTTTAAAAACTTTTAAAAAGGGAGAGATCTACCATTTTCATGGACCAGAAGACTGAGTATTCTAATGATGCTTGTTCTCCTTAAGATGATCAATAAATCCAATACAATTGCAATAAAAAGCCTAATAGGCTTTTTGTAGAAATTAACACACTGATTCTAAAATCCTTATGATAATGCAAATAATGTATCGAAGCTACAACAACTTTGAAAAGAAAAGGAGAAAACTTGGAGGACTTAACCTGATTTCAAGACTTATTATAAACCTATAGTAATCAAGACAGTAAGGTATTGTTATTAAAAGGGACAAGTACATAAATGGAACATAATAGAGTGTTCAGAAATAGACACATTTATTATCCATTGATTTTTGGAAAATGTGCAAAAGTAATAGAAAAAAATACTTTCTTCAATAAATGGTGCTACATTACTGGATATAGGGAGGTAAACTGATTAACAAACAAGAACTTGGTTCTGTATTTATATCACGTGCAACTATTAACTCAAAAGAGTTCATAAACAAAATGTCAAATCTGACTATATAACTACTAAAAAATGGGAGGAAATCATTGTGAACTTGAGCTAGACAAATATTGCCTAAATACAACACTGAAAGCCTTATCTGGAATGTAAAACAGTTGATATCAAACTTCATCAAGATCAAGAACATAGGTGTATTAAAAATACTTTTAAGAGAATAAAAAGACAAACCACATATTGAAAAAAATATTTGCAAGTCTCATATCTAGGAACTTTGCATATAGAATATACAAATAATTCTCAAAAATACAATAATAAGAAAACAAATGACCCAATTTTAAAAAGGGGGCAAAAGTTTTGAACCGGCCTGTCACCAAAGATATTCAAATAACAAATAACACATGAAAAGATATTCAATGTCCTTAGTCATTAGGGAAGTGCAAATTTAAACCACAGTGAGATACTGCTACATACCTTTTAAAGGTCAAAAATTTTAAAAGACTGACATTATCAAGATTTGGTGAAGATATGGAGCAATTGGAAATCTCATATACTATCAATATGAATATAAAATGATACCACTATTTTGGAAAAATTTTGGAAGTTTCTTAAAAAGATTAATATGCCCGTTACATTACCCAGCTATTTTACTTCTAAGTATGCGGTAGTAGTGAATGAAATAATATGTGCATACAAAGACCTGTCAACACATGTTCATAGTAGCTTTATTTGTTACAATCAAAATCTAGAAATAGCCCAAAATGTCCATCAACCAGTAAATGGGAAAACAACTGTGATATATACATGTTATAGAATGTTTAACAATAAAACGGAAAGGAACTATTGATGCAAGTGGATAATTGATACAATATGGATGAATCTCAAAAACATTACTCTGAGTTAAAGAAGCCAGACAAAAAAGAGTACATATATAAAAGTCTAGAAAATACAAAACTATTCTATACTAACAGAAAACAAATCAATGATTGTGTAGGATGTCAGGCTGGCTAGAGGTGTTTATTATCTTGATTATGATGATGATTTCAAAAGTCTGTCTGTGTGTATTGTATATGTGTTTCAAAACTTATCAAATTGCAGAATTTAAATACATGAAGCTTATTGTATGCCAATTATACCCCAAAAAGCTATTAAAATAAATACAGACCATATGCAGTATGCAGTTACACCACTGATAGTTGTCAGACAGCTACTTTAAGGCAGAGTAATAGATAGCATATACAACCACTCTGGGTCACTTTCAATTTTTTGTGCACATGGTCTAGTTCCCTAAATAATTTGGTGGACAGAAGTAGGTGCTTTCCAGAGCTGACAAGATGTGCTAATGAATGCTGTTGAAACAGACTTATACATTATTTAAGTTAGAGACTAATTGTGTCTGACTGTATGACAAGATGAGAAAAGTCAGTCTACTTGTTCTGAGTCCTGTAGGAAATCCTTCGTCATGTGGGAAGTAGACACTGGTTAATGGAAAGACCATAGGGATCTGAATCAGATCTGGACTTGAATCCCAGCTCTGCTACCTACTATCTCAGGAAAGATAACTGAACTCAAGTCTTTTATTTCCATAGAGTGAGGATAATAATACTTGCCTGGTAGCCTTTTGATGATTAAATAAGATAGCATACACTCAACATTCAATATTTCATTTTCCTTCCTCCTTCCCCATACATTCCAGTAAGATCCATCTTCTTTCTATTCTCTAGGCAAGCCAGGCTTGCTTCTGTCTCATTTGCTCATGGCCGTGGGTTATTCATCCAGGGCACATGCACCTGACTTTAATGGAGCACAATACACAGATAACCAGATTTATGTGTCAGCTAAATTAGGGAACAGTTATTCATGTTAGCAAATTGGTCCTCACGTTACCAATAAATTGGTCACCAGCTTCCCCCAAGATATGCAAAATCCTCAGAGTATTTTAAGTGCCACTTGACTTGCAAACTTGGATTTACATGTGCAAGTAAGTTTAATAAATTTCTAATTTTCCAGGAATTTCTGAACTTTCCAGCCAGAATAAAAGCGAATTTGTCCTCTCATCTGTTGGGGCAAACTAATAATTTGATATTCAAAGTGTCACTGAAAATAAACTCCACTGTGAGACTCATTTATGCCGTGAATGCTAAAAGTCTGATCCAACAGAAGCAAATAGTTTCCTTTCACATTGAATTAAAATCAAAGAGAGACAAAGATACAGAAAGATAGAGGCACAAAGAGATAGACGAAAACCTTATAGGTTGGAGAATAAAGTCTGACTTAGTTTTTAAGAATTTCAGCTTCATCTTGACTATTAACAAATATATTTTATTTCTGTAGGATTTCAATATGAGGAGAAACATGATACAATTTACTTTTCCTCTTAAATTTAGTCTTATCTTAAATTTAGTCTTAATAGAAATGAAATCTCTGGTTTGATTTTGACTGTGAAGCAATATTTGGATATGCATTTTCAAGTCTTAAAAGTTTACTCAAGTATAGTGATAAGTTAGTGACATAGTTTTTTGGAATTCTGCATTTAATTTGTTTTTTTATACAGCTTTTAAATCCTGAAATTAAAAGAAGTACATAAAAGCAATGAAGCTAAAAATGTATTCATACGTTATACAAGCACCGATAACCCATTAAGCTTGAACAGCAAAGTCTAAAGTAGTGCTCTTAGAATACAGGCTAAGGAAGGACCCCCTGCATCAAAATTGTCCGTGCTCCTATTATAATAAAAATGCGAATTTTTGGACTTGCTCCAGATCTCTTGACAGTAGCTCCCAAGAATTGAGTTTTTTGTTTGTTTGTGTGTTTGGTTTGTTTTGTTTTGTTTTGTTGCTAGACGCCTTATGTGACTTTTCACACTGGAAATTTGAAAACACATGGGCTTTAAATTGGAACGGAGGCTAGCAAGTAAGTTAGGAAAGAGAAAGAAAAGAATTGAAAGAAAAGTTCCTATCACTAGGCAAAATAAAATCTGCATGAAACCATGTGAAGGATCCTTTACCACAACTCTGAGAGATGCTATACTAAGCCCATTTTAAAGAGCTGTCAAGTGGGTTTTTAAAAACCCTCCAGAGCCTGCTGAAAAATACAGTTTTTAAACACTCTGCTGTTGCATTACTGTCTCTGCCCAGCAGGTGTATGTTGTTTAGTGTCCTTCTGTAGAAGCAGGATGCCTGCTAGAGCAGTCCATGGTACTGGGGAGAATGGACAGCATTATTCGGTAAGCCTTGGGCATCTTTTTATCCAGAGCTCCCTGAATGAAATGGCCAAAACTGGGAAAAAAGACAGCAATACTGGATATTAACGGGAAGCCATGCAAGGATTAGTTTGGATGGAGAATTGCTAGAAAAGACCATACTCCATAAGAAAGCCAGTTTCTTATGCCCTACGATGCCTGCTTTTTCTTACTCATTCACAAATGAGCCTTCGTTCATAACTATGAATATCACTGCAGGTGACCCTGTATGAAAAAGGGCAGACTGACATGTAGATAAGAAGATCCTCCCCACTGGGTATCCCACTGTTTATTGCCAGCTAACAGATGTTTACTCAAATCTCCAGAATATTACTTATTTTTGAGATGGACTCTTGCTCTGTCTCCCAGATTGGAGGGCAGTGGCATTATTTTGGCTCACTGTAGCCTCCGCCACCTGGGTTCCAGCGATTCTCCTGCCTCAGCCTCCTGGGTAGCTGGGATTACAGGCACATGCCACCACACCGGGCTAATTTTTTTATTTTTCGTAGAGATGGGGTTTCCTCATGTTGGCCAAGCTGGTCTTGAACTCCTGACCTCAAGTGATCTGCCCCCCTCGGCCTTCTGAAGTGCTGGGATTACAGGCGTGAGCCACCATGCCCAGCCTCAAATCTCCAGAATTTAAAAGGGCTTTCCTGCTGTTCCTGTTGTGCCTTCCACCCTGCCCACCCAACCTCAGGCCACTGCAGGCTGAGGCCTCTCTCCTGAGAGTGGCTGCCTGCTCAGTTGATGAGTAGTTAGGCAAGCCTGAAGCACTAGCCCCCGCACAGACCACAGTTTCCAGACTGATAAACACAAATTCTCTTGTAACTCATTTCTCTTCTTCCTGTTTGAAAGAGTGAAGATATAATGCGGGCACATCTTTAGTTGTTGTTGTTGTTTAAGGCTGTTTTTATGCCTGGTGCTTGTTTTGTGTAGGCAGGACTAATAACTGTGAGCTTGTTTTGAGAGGGCTCCCCTTGTAAAGGTTGGGGAGGAAGAAACAACTCACATAACCCCTGAATATGTGAGGAGATTATGATGTGGATGAGCTCCATAGATTAAGGTCTCCTCTCCTGGAAACTAGGAAACTTATTGAAAGTAGAAAGGTCAAAATCCAGAGACGTTCTTCTCTTTTGCAGAGGTCTTTCACCTTTCCTGATTTAATATCTGCCACCTAGCGAGAGCTTGAGGCACAGGCATCGGAGAAAATTGAACATTCACGGCTATCTTCAGGCTACAATGGCTCCCTGAAGCAGAGAGTAAAGAGGAAATTGTCGAAAAGAGATATGGCAGCAACTTAGGAGAAACAGCTCTTAAAGCTTTCTGAAGGTCTTAAACCCCACTTCCAATCCCCCTTCTAAACAAGTACAAACCGTCCCAAGCCCCCATCTCCTCTTCCTCCTTTATTCTTCCTTCTCCCCTTCCTCTTTCTTTTCCTTTTTCTATTCCTACCACAGAGGCCAAGTGGCAGGTGATCATTTTCAGGCCCTAGCACAATAGACAGACACTTAGTCCCTTTCCACACACTCTCCACCCTGACCCCTCATCTGTAGTGGCTTTTTTCATGAGCTTCTGAACAGCTGAAGGAAGATTATCAATCAGGACTGAGGCCATACATAACTTATTAGTAACATTCTTGTACAATATTCAGAAAATGTCTTTATCTACGACTCAAGGCAGAAATATATAAGTATGATTAAAAGGAGGTTAACCTATCTTAATGGAAACCAGATTAACTGCTGTGTTAGTCAAGATTCTCCAGAGAAACAGAACCAATAGAATGTATATAGAGAAAGAGTATGAAGAATTGGCTCTTACAGTTATGGAGACTGACAAGTCCCAAGATCTGCAAGGTAAGTCAGACCCTGCAACCCAGAAGAGCTAATGTTGTAGATCCAGTCTGAGGTCAAAGGCCTAAGAACCAAGAAATCTATTTGCTTAGTTTCAGACCCAGGAAGAGCTGATGTTTGAGTTCAAGTAGAAAAAAGCCAATGTCCCAGTTCAAAGGTAGTTTGTCATGAAGAATTCTCTGTTACTCAGTAGAGGGCCAGCTCTTTTGTTCTATTCAGGCCTTCAACTGACTACATGAGGCCCATCCACATTAGGGATGAGTAATCTGCTTTACTTAATATGCTGATTTAAATCTTAATCTCATCCAAAAGCACACCCAGTATAATAATTATTTAAATAATAATATTTGACCGAATGTGTGGGCATACCATGACCCAATCAAGTTGATACATAAAATTAACCAATCCAATTTCCCAACAGCTGGGTTTTCATAAATCTGACTCATAAAATACAGTAAGTGAAACATTAGTCCACTTAAAAATAAGATCCAAGTGGATCTTATTTTTTATCAGTATGAAATCCTTTCTCAGGAGCTATTCACTGGAGTTTTAAGAAAAGTAGTTACTAATCTAGAGGTCATATCCAGAGTGATATCATTTTATGAGAGATGACTACTGGTAAAATGGTATACATTTCCCAACCATCACATAAATGGAAAAGATGGACCTATTTCCTTTCTGAAGGTATTTTCAGTGAGGGGTTTTGTTATTAGAATATCTTTCTAACCTCCAGAGAGCTCAGCAGACTCCAAAGGTAAAGAATGGCATGATGAGCAAATTCAATCCATTTAATTCTATTCCACGACTTCTAATTGGTTATGTTAAACTGGGAATGCACCTCAGCTCAGGGTTATGATTAGTATCACAGATTGCTTTCAGATGAAAGTCTTCAGAACTTTCCTCTTAATAGTCCTTTATGGAGGATATTGATCTTTGTGAGAATACTGCTTTGTGAGAATCTGTACCTTTAGATACTAAAGCAATCAATCCTCACCATACAAACAAGACTGATACATTGAATTTCTTAAGCCATTACCTTTTCCAGGTACCCTAGTGAGAAGTTCTAGCTTTTATGCAAGCCTCAAAAAATATTTTTAATGACTGAAAAGTGTACATGGATCCAAACCTCCAAGGAAGGTAGCATGGGGATTTGCTCAAGTGCTTCCCTGACCTTCTCTTGGCTCTGGAAAAGTTTGGATCACTTAGACAATTTTGCCTGAGTGTACAATGAAGGCATTACTTCACTGAGGACAAAAAGGAATCCCAGCCAGTGACAGCAAAAGGGGCATCATCACACAAGCATGAAGCTCCCAGGACAATCCTCCCTACCTACCAAAGACTACACCATTTATTTATTTCAATCAATCCAGAAAAGGAGGAAGGCAGTGAAATTGCTTAAAGCCAACTCTGAGAGCTGAACTTAAACTCAAGGGACATGTGAAGACCTAGACTTTATTACAATTGCATAATAAAGTGGCACAATTGATTTATTTAAACATTACCTCACTTGCAATAACAAATATTCTGATGTTTAAAACATTAACCTGAACAATGGCAATAAATTCTCTTCAGAGAGACATGTTGTGGTCTCTTTATACCATCAGTAAAAACCATGCCATCCGCTGGCTAATGTAATAACACACACCCAGACTCCCCCATACATACACTTAAACTACTTTTGGAGGATATGAGAAGCTTGTTTTTCAAACAATAAATCAATAAGATTCCACTCTGAGAATCATCAACATCCAGAAAGAGCAGCTCACTCCTTTTAATTCAAGTCCCAGATTTTTATAGAGCAAGGAAAAGATTCATCACTTAGTTCTAGTCGCTTTCAGTGACTTTTCCTCTTTTTTTTCTTAAATCTCTTTTAAATGGAAAGCAGCTATCCTTTGGCTATAAATAGATAGAAGATAGATAGATAGATAGATAGATAGATAGATAGATAACATTATTTATGTTTGAATTTAATTAAAAACATAAAAGATTAAAAAGCCAGCATGTTTTTACTGCCATTTTGTTACTGTATATCAGATAAGAAAAAGGAGAACAAAGATCTCTGTAGAATAATGCAGAGTGGCTTGAAGCTGTGTGTGAGATGGAATTATGTTGTGAGAGTGGGAGTCATGGGAAGAGGAACCATTGTAAACTAACTGGAAGGCTAGAGCCTGTCTATGCATGTGTGGAAGGGGAAGGCAGGAATAGAGCAGAAGTAGTAGGAGAAAGAAGAGAGAAGAAGCTGGAAAACTGATAAAGAAAATCAAACACACTAGGGAAAACAACACAGTGGTTGCAAAGTAGAGGAAAAAGTAAGTCCAAAAATGACAAGGTGAGGATTATTATCCAAGCACCTCTGACAACAAAACTTATTGAAAAAGTTGAATTAATGAAATCAAATATTTCTTTGAAATCGAATATGAAACTGACTCTTGTTCCTTGTCAGAAATCAATGTAATTTTAAAATATTAAGGCCTTCTTTGGAAACAGTAGTCTCTTAGCAATGTTGAGCTATTTTTAAAAAAATTATCATCAATAAAACACAAATTAAAAATCCCATTGGCAATGAAACCAGTCAAAAACCTTAGGCTGAAAATCATTTAATATGTCTGTTTTAACAATATATGCTATGCTTAAACAATGTTTGGAAAAACAAAATCTAAATAAGGCTGAGATTTTACAAATAAGTCCCTCAACAGAACATGTTACAGAGAAGAGAAACATATGTTCTCAACTTGAAGAGTTTTTATGTGAATTACATGTAAACCCCAGGAAAAAGATGAGATGTTCTGAGATTTAGTAAAGCCATCTTGGGTCCTCTAGCAATAAGTAGAAGACTGTCTCAAGGATTACTTCCAAAACTCTATTCTTTAATGGGTATGGAATATTTATTTACTTCAGCTTAACTGTTTTAATAAAGGGTTTTATCTTTTTTTTGTTTTGTTTTTGGAACTGCTTATGTTCTACTCATAAATGTGACTCTGCTATACTATGACAAGTGGTGGTCACATATCTAAATTGAAGGTTCTATATTTTGGAGAAATGAATGCTATTCCACAAACTTAAATAATAGAATGGTAAAAGAAGTAATAGAATATACCATTAATCAAAGTCCTAAAAATAAATGTTTGCATAATTGGGCTCACTAAAAGAAGGCCTTTTTAATGTCCCATTTTGAGGGGCTCAGTTCAGAAGCAGTCTGAAATCTGATGCAATCTTATGAACGACTTCATGTCAGCTGATCAAACCCTCAGAAGATGGTGCTGGATGAGGCCCTGAGAGTCAG
This sequence comes from Piliocolobus tephrosceles, assembly GCF_002776525.5. Lineage (NCBI taxonomy): Eukaryota > Metazoa > Chordata > Mammalia > Primates > Cercopithecidae > Piliocolobus > Piliocolobus tephrosceles. The sequence continues at coordinate 40,614,043 of NC_045437.1, forward strand.
AAAGGAAATTATATATTTGGAATATGTCTCTCATATATAACACATTCCATGAGGCCAGTATCATCCTGATAGCAAAACCTGCCAGATACACAACTAAAAAAGAAAACTCTAGACCTATATCCTTGATAAACATAGATGCAAAAATCCTCAACAAAATATTCGTAAACCAAATCCAGCAGCAATACATTAGAAAGCTAGGCCACTATGATCAAGTAGGTTTTATACCTGGGATGCAAGTTTGGTTCAACATACACAAATCAATGAATGTGATTCATTGCATAAACAGAACTAAAAAGTAAAACCACATGATCATCTCAATACATGCAGAAAAGACTTTTGATAAGATTCAACATCTTTCATATTTAAAACCATCGGGTATTGGAGGACCATACCTCAAAATAATAAGAGCCAATCTATGACAAACCCACAGCCAACATACTGAATGAGCAAAACCTGGATGTACTCCCCTTGAAAGCTGGAACACGACAAGGAAGTATGCCCATTCTCACCACTTTTATTCAATATAGTACTAGAAGTCCTAGCCTGAGCAATCAGACAAGATGAAGAAACAAAAGGCATCTAAATAGGAAGTGAGGAAGTCAAACTATCTTGAGTGCAGATGATATTATTCTATACATAGAAAACCTCTTGGTCTCTGCCCGAAAGTTCCTAGATCCAATAATGAACTTCAGAAAACTTTCAGGATAAAAAATCAACGTAGAAAAGTCAATAGCACTTCTTTACATAAACAACATCCAAGCTGAGAGTCAAACTAAGAACATAATCCCATTTCCTATAGCCACAAAAAATAATAAAATACCTAAGAATATAGCTAACCAGAGAGGCAAAAAAATCTCTACAATAAGAATTACAAAACACTGCTCAAAGAAATCGGAGATGACATAAGCAATTGGAAAACCATTCCATGCTCCTGGATAGGAAGAATCAATGTTGTTAAAATGGCCATACTGACCAAAGCCATATATAGATTCAGTGCTATTCCTATCAAACGCCAATGACATTCTTCACAGAATTAGAAAAAAACTATTTAAAAATTCATGTGGAACCAAAACAGAGCCTGAATAACAGAGGCCATCCTAAGCAAAAAGAGCAAAGCTGGAGACATCACATTACCCCATTTAAAACTGTATTACAAGGCCACAGTAACCAAAACAGCATGGTACCGGTACAAAAACAGACACATAGACTAATGGAACAGAATAGAGAGCCTAGAAATAATACTGTACACCTACAACTATCTGATCTTTGACAAAGCCAACAAAAACAAGCAATGGGGAAAGACTCCCTATTCAATAAATAGTGCTGGGATAACTGGCTAGCCATATGCAGAAGATTGAAACAAGACCCCTTCCTTATATTGTATACAAACGTCATCTGAAGATAGATTATACAGTTGAGTGTAAAACCTAAAACTATAAAAACCCTAGAAGACAACATAAGCAATACTATTCTGTAAATAGAAACTGGTAAAGATTTTATGACAAAAAAACCAAAAACAACTTCAACAAAAGTAAAAATTGACAAATGGTACTTAAACTAAAGATCTTCTGCACAGCAAAAGAAACTTTCAACAGAGGAAGGAGATCACCTACAGAATGGTTGAAAATATTTGCAAACTATGCATCCAACAAAGGTCTAAAATCCAGAATCTATAATGTACTCAAACAAACTAACAAGCAAAAAGCAAACAATTCCATTAAAAAGCTGGCAAAGGACACAGACACTTTTGAAAAGAAGACAGACCCATGGCCAACAAGCACATGAAAAAAATGCTCAACATCACTAATCATCAGAGAAATGCAAATCAAAATCACAATGAAATGCCTCCTACACCATTCAGGTTTATTATTAAAAAGTAAAAAAATAACAGATGCTGGTGACATTGTGGATAAAACGGAACACTTATACACTGCTGGTGAGAATGTAAATTAGTTCAGCCATTGTGGAAAGCAGTTTGGCAATTTCTCAAAGAACTTAAAACAAAACTAGCATTTGACCCGGCAATCCCATCACTAGGTTTATGCCAAAAGGAATGTAAATTATTCTGCCATAAAGACGTGCATATGTTCATTACAGCACTGCTCACAAAAGATGGAATTGATCTAAATGTCCATCAGTGGTAGACTGGATAAAGAATGTGGTACATATACACGATGATATATTATGCAGTCATTAAAAAGAATGAGATCATATTCTTTGCAGCAATATAGATGGAACTAGAAGCCATTTTCCTAAGCAAACCAATGCAGGAATATAAAATCAAATAATGCATGTTCTAACTTGTAAGTGGGAGCTAAACACCGAGTACACATGAACACAAACAAGAGAACAACAGACATCAGGATCTACTTGTGGGTGAAAAGTGGGAGGAGGGTGAGAATCAAGAAACTTCCTATCAAGTACTGTTCTTACTACCTGAGTGATATAGATTATTTCATCTATACAACAAACCCCCATGATGCACCATGTGGCTATTTAACAAACCTGCACATGTGCCCCTGAACATAAAGCAAAAGTTAAAAAAATTAGAAACTAAATAAGCAAATAAATAAATGCCAAATATGTGAATGACAAAGAGGCTCAGGGTGGTTAAATAAGTTTCCCAATGTTGTGTATTAATATTTAGTAAATATCAAGGGGCAATGTTTCAATCCATTCTGTCTTCTCTAAAACATACATGCTCCCATTGATACCACAGTGATTGGAAGGCAAGCTTTAAGAGGTTTAATAGTTTAACTGTCTCTTCATATGGATGTCTTTTACTATTTAGTTAACTTATTTTGACATGAAATCTCTTTCTTGAGCTGCAGGAAACCCAGCTTCAGGATCTATTTTCCACACAGTACTAGAATCCTTGGAATACTTGGAGATCCATATGTCCTCCTAAACTCCTAAAAAAGAAAAAAAAAAATCTTCAGTAGGAAAACACCTGTATCTTTTCCCTATTCTCCCAGGAGTCTGATAAAATTTTTATCCATTTATATTCCCTTGCAAAGCAAATGACCATATTTAGCTTCCTGATGAGATCTTTTCTAATTATGATTTTGTACCTTATTGCATATCACTAATATCTACCAATATTCTACACTGAGAGATTTAATTCACATCCTCACATTTGCTACTGCATTAATCCACACTTGAGGCATGAATTCTAGAGACAATTTTCTTCAGATGCATTGCAGCCCTTTGGTCTAACTTTAACCCGGCATATGCCGGACTGAATTGTGTTTAGTTGAATTCCTAAATGTTAGAATCTATGTTCAGCCTTCAAACTTCCACCCAGTTCTCTTATTTTCCCATCCATTTAATTTACCCATCATGTTCTACCCAGTATTTAAGGATATTAAAGACATATAACTTAAAAAACAAACTTGTATGAATCTCTTCCCTATGTAAGTTTTTTTAAGGGTAATAATAGCCCTAGATTAAAATAATTTTCACCATCTATGGACTACCTGCCTCTAGACATGAGAATATAAACCCATGATCCAGCTATTACCTACAGCCGGTCCTGACTGATGGGGTGAGGAGACAGAAAAGGAAAGCAGCTGGAGCACATTATAGGTTGCTTGCAAGAATATATAAGGTCATCAGGAAAGGGTTCTAAAGGGAAAGAAAACATGTAAAAGGGAGACTATAGAGAGTCATTAGAGAAAAAACAATATTGACTGTGTTAATACTTGTCCCAAGGCCCAGCCCAACCTCTTCAAAAGCCTGATAACTATTGACCACAGTAGGGATTAAACATAAGCTGCACAGCAAAAAGCAACTCTCTGAGCAACTCTCCCTGGAGGATATATTTCTTATTTCTCTACAGAAAAGTGTTCCTTGCTGCCATTTTTCTGTTTTATTAGGTAAAACTCATTTCATAACTCTCAAATTAATTTTGAACCATTCATCATGTTTATGTTTCAAAAAGTCTTTTTCATTGCCAAGCAAATAGAGGATGATAAAAATGGCTGGATTCATTTCAGTCCAGGAGCAATGGATTCTCATTTATTTTCAGTACTAAATCAAAACATGACTGAGTTTGGTTTCTACTTTTAAAGAGATTATACTGATTTTAACTACACTGCATGTATAAAAGTGCCTGTGAAAAAGAGATGGCCAATCCTTAATAAAAACCCAAGCCATGGAAGTTTGCTGACTTCTTACCATCTCTCCTAGGTCCTGGGGCAGAAAGTGCCTCTTCCATATCACTAGAAGGTACAATTCCCTAAACTCCATGAGCACCCATGGGATCATTGGTTTAGTCTGTTGCTGTGAAAATCATATCCTAGGACAAGCCAAGGACCAAATCATGGGAACAGGGTGAGGCAAGAGAGGCACTCACCTCAGGCTCAAAATTTAAGGTGGGTAAAAATATAGGTTATTAAGATAAATAATATTTTATGTGACATTTTTGAAAAAGCAATGACCCAAAATCCATGATGAAGAAAATATCAAAGTTTATAATACAAACAGAATCTGATCCTACATGTGCATGACACCTTACTCATTTCACCCTAATCCTAGCTCTGATGTCAAGTTGGACTGGAAGGTCCCCATTGGCTAAGATGTAATCCTTCCTGTATTTGGGGGACTGTTGCAAAATAAAAGCACAGGGATAAGAGGCAACAATCATTGAGGTGTAACCTTGGGAAGGATACTGACTATTGATAGAGTATCCAAGGTCCCACATGGATCTTATAAATGGGCTTTCCCAGAAAATCATTGCCTTCCTCCTCCCATCATTCCATCTCCAGAAACATGCTGATGTTGGCCTCTGCATGGTCAAACATAGCCTAGGATGTTTCCATACCACCATGCCCTCAGACAAGACATCCTTGCTTCAGCTCCACTGGCAGGGATGTGCCCCTATAGCTTCTGAGTCTTGATGATGCCCAGAGGTCTCCTCTGAACCCAGGCTTTTCTCAGGTCTCACTTTGTCTTGAGCCCAAGCCCTTCTAGTTCTAACATAGCATGGCTAAAAAAATTTGATGTCAGTAGGCAACAGTGACATGATTTTTTCTATTTTTTTAATATTTGGAAAAATATAACATGATTATTTTTTCTGTTTTCATTAAGGTAACCCAAAACCATGACTTCCAATTAACGTATGTTTCATTCCTCCCTTAGGTGTGGCTAGAACCACGCAGGCTGAATAGGTCTTTTTTGTGAAACCTTCATTAGTGCAAATGGCACAGTAGGTGAAAATGGAACTTCATACCCAGGTCTTGTCTTAAATATGATTGCCATATGTACTTGTGAGTCATACATTATGCTTCTAGGCAATCCTGCCAGCAACAATGCCAGATTAAGGAAGGTCTCTAACCTGAGGCATTAACTAGAGAAAATAATTTCTTCCTTCAATTCTGTCCCCACAGAGTACCATATTTTGAAAATTAAACAACCTATGTGCCCATGTGGGTCACACATCAGTGTGCATTGCTACAAAAGCAAATGTTTCCAAAAACTTATAGACTATATTTGAAGGTGGTCTTCATGATCTCCTGAAGGTTACTGTGAATAATATAATTGAACCATCACTAATGCCATTTGTTTTAAGCAAAACTAATCCTTGAAATCCAAAAAAATTTCTGAAGTTCCTTTTTTTAGAGACTAGACACTATAATTTTTCATAAATTTATGTTGAAATGGGCCTCAATTTGTTGTTTTCCTCTAGTAGCTTTTTATATGAGTTTCTTTTCTAAGGTCAAACATTGAACATTATGTCATATTTATAAGGATTCTGAACACTTGATTCATACTAAAAATGGTTCTGATGTTATGGTTTTCTTAACTTTTTATGGGACAGACACAATTACTCTCCACTTCTCATATTTCAGTCTTTTTCTTGCTTCTGAAAAATTGTACCAAATAGGGATAGGAATTGCATCTAATTTAGCTTATTCCTTTTTTTCCTTATTATGTGTTATTATTGTTCTCTACTTCAGTACCATAGAGGGAGACTAGCTCTGTATATACTGTGGTACCTCAACGGTTGTGGAATCTCAGAGGGAGGCTGACTCTGCATATACTGTGGAATCTCAAAGGGAGGGTGGCTCTGCATATACTGTGTTACCTCAGAAGGAGAATGGCTCTGCACATACTATGGAACCTCAAAGGGAAGCTGGCTCTGTATATACTGTAGAACCTTAGAGTGGGGTTCAGGGCTCTGGATAAACTGTGAAACCTCAGAGAGAAGGTGGCTCTGTATATACTGTGGAATCTCAGAGGGAAAGTGGTTCTGTTCATACTGTGGAACCTCAGAGGGAGGTGGCTCTGTGTATGCTGCAATGGCCATTTGCTAGTACAGGAGGAGGGGAAAGCATGCCTTGAAGCTGACTAAGAGATGGCTACTTTGCCTTTCCACCAAGCCACACTTGAGAAGCTGGTTGTTCTCAGTAATACTGTTCATCACATTATGCTACAGTCTTTAACTGTACTGAAGGAAATTGGTTGTCTAAGGTCACAAAGGAGACAAAATAATATTTTATTTTGCATGGGGTTTTAATATTTTTTTGCCCCAGGCACAACAGCCACTCAGAAACCTGCCTCATTATCCATGTCTCCTTCTGCCTTGTGCATCCCATTTTATTCATCTCTCCATCTTCCTCCATCTTAATTTCTTGTCTCAGTTAAAATAGACAGTAAGGAAAAGGCTAGTGTCTCAAGACGTAAGTGAGAAGTGGTGGTGGGGATAAGAATGGCTGGGGTTGAAGCATTCCTACTTTTTTCCCCTCTGATTCAGGTATGGGGACTCTGTTAGACAGGTTGTCTTATTTTCTATAACAGTTACAGCAGGAAGTCTGAATACAGAACCTGAACAAACCTGCTTCTGAAAACAGACCTGAGATTATGATTATCTGGAACTCCAGGCTCAGTGAATATGCTTATTGCTGGTACACAGCCAGTCATTCAAGGGTTAGCTTAGGTAAACGCCTGCATTTGCCTGCAGTTAGCCTGGCCCAGACTGATAGATTCAGTGAGCATGAGACTATCCTTACAGGCAGGTGTCTGCTCTCACCGTGATCCAACTCAGAGATCAAATACTCTCCTGGAGTCAGCTTTTCATTCTGTTCTGTCACTCGGCTCTAGGATCCTTAGCAATATCAAAGGGTATTCCCACAGGGCATGATGAAGAAGGCCAGGCTGGCACTCTAATTGAGCTAGTGGGACCACAGGAGTGTGGAAGTTATGATTCTTTTGAAATGTGTGCTAACCTGTGTGGTGCAGCAGGGGTCCCAGCAGCACTCCATCACTGGCCTCACTTTTGCCAGTTTCATTCTAGAATTTCTGTTCCAAAAGAAAGACACGAGTAAATTCACTCATTTCATCAGAGATAATATACAGAAGGGCACATAACTTATTTTTAATGTGAGATAATATGCATTTATAGGCATTTTCTGGTTTTCTCTACCCTTTAAAGAAAGCAGCTTAATCTATTCATTACACACAATTGTGCTCTCCATTAAATACAGCCTGGTGCTAATTAGGTCAAGGACTTCATTGCCAGAAGGACCCATTGGTTTTGTCTCCTTCCAAGGCTTCATTCCTCACAAATTCCAAAGAACTTGGAAATGTCTGTGTAAGGAACATGGCTGTGCTTTGGTCAAGGAATAGGCCAAGGTAAACATCCAGACTGCCTCAGTGAGTTTAGAGCGCAGGCATATAACTTCCCTTGTTATCATAGCCACGTAGACGTAACACAGAGAAGCTCACTGCCATGGCTATAACATAAGGAAGACTCATCACTTGGCTCTATGCCACTATTGTCTGTAAAAGGTATAACTGTCCTGTTGACACTCTGCAGGAGTGCTGGTGCCCAGAGAAAGAGAGAGAGCCAAAGCTGTCCATCTTTGCAGATGGACAGAGGGGAGCCAGGATACATCTTGACTCACTTGTGCCCAGAGAGTGAAAGAGTTAAGCTGCTGACCCTGAAGTCAGGGGAGAGCTGGCCGCACAGCTGTATGTGGGACCCGCTGGCTCAGGAAGCCGAGATGGGGCAGACAGTGTGAGAAAGCTGTTGTTGAGAGCTGCTGCTGAATAAAATCATCCTTCACGTGCCTGTGGCCCCCTAAGTCTTTTTTGTGCTCATCCACCCACTCCCTCAAACCTCAGCATGGGCTGGAACCTGACGCTGGGCATGACATTTGGCATAGTTGTGAACCTGACCATCTGCCATTGTCACGTGAAGTATAAGAAGGTGGATTTGAAACAGCCTTTCATGGTATCCATATAACCTACACATACAAGGGACCACATTGATTTCTTGTTGTTGTCTCTGCTGTCACATGATGCTCTGTGATGGCCAAGAGAGGCAACAGTCACAGGTAGAATGCATAGACCCAGAAGGCCTCAGTGCATTTATCTCCTTCCAGTTCCTAGGTGTGTGACTTTGGATAAGTCACTCTCCTTCAGCTTCTTCATCTGTAAAATAAGGATGAAAAATTAATCCACAAGATTGTTTTGAAATTCACAATAGATCATGCACATAAAAGTGCTTTAAAAACTATAACATCTCTTAAAAATTACTGTTGTTATTGCCATTCACCATTTTGAACCATAGTGTCCCATTACTCATGGGGAGAAATCATCAGGGCACAGCTGGAGATAGTACACAATTTTTCAAGTTTAAAACCAGGACCATTCAGTCATTGACTTGGAGTAGAAAGAAGATGGTCTTTCCTGTTACATAGAACCATATTAGGACTGGATTTCAAGAGCCCACTTTCTCCCAAAGCAGGTGAACCAGGTATGGAAAAAGAAATGGACCCTCATCAATGAATTTAAGTTAGGAAAAGAACAGATGTATGAGTTAGGAAAAGAACAGATGTATGGGGAATCCATTATTACCAGTAGAGGATTGGACCTAATTTAACAAGCACCTACTGAATTTGTGGCACAGAGGTATAAAAGAACTACGGCCCAAGACAGATAGGAGTGGGGTGGAACATTTCTGATTGGGAAGATCTTTCTTCCATCAGCAAATATTTGTCACAGTAGTCCTGAGGATTTCTTAGAGTGACCCAGGCTGTCATCATTAACTCTCATTTTTCCCATTACTATAGATACTTATTGCCCTGAAATAATTTATTTTAAAAATCTGATTACTGAAACTTTGGGTTTCTGAGTAACCTTAGCTGAGTTCCCCAAACTGGTGATAGATGAGACATTGCACAAGTCCCACCAGCACCTCATCGTCTCCACCATAGGCTGTGAGATAGAGAGCAAACTCAAAGCAATGCATTTAGACAGCATGGGTCATTCCCACTAGTCAAATTTGGGAAGCAGAGGTAAGTAATGACCCCTGAGGATTTCTGACTTTGGCTTAGAATAGTTTTATTTTCTGGGCCTTTGATCCATGGTGTTAATTAAGTGCGTCTGGAAGGGATATTCAATTTGCTGTGCTTCATTAAGTATCTACTTACAACCTCACAAACAATAATTTTCAAATCTTTTACTAAGATATTTGAAAAACAAAACCATTAATCTACTTCTCTCTGGGTAATTTCAAAGCATTTATCTCCCTAGTACCCAAGAATTCAGACAAAGACAGATCTAATAATAAAGGAGAAGAAAATATCCTTGGTGTCTCCTAAAAAAAAAAAAAAAAAAAAAAAAAAAGAAAGAAAGAAACAAGGAAAATCTGAGTAAACACAAACATGATTTGAGTACCTTTCTGTCTACTGGATATAATACTGATGTATGAAGAGCCAAGCTTTTTAGCATGCTAAGGTTTTTTTCGCCTAGTTTTGGTTGTTTAAATGAGATTCCTCTACTCCACTGAAAACATTTGCTAACTGACTTACTTCAATCTGTTGTTGATCAGACTGAAGTTTACACGGGTTGGAGAATTTATCTTCCCTACAGCTTCCCAATGGAATATTCATAACTAGTCAGGTGTAAATATTTTGTTGATAAGACAGAGCCCCTATTGTGTGTCTCTTCCTCCCCCCAACCCCAATTGCAACCATATTAGGAAGAGAGACAATATACTATTATTAAATTTCATTTGAGAAAATATGATCTCATGAATGTTTCAGTTTGTCTATGAAATCAAAATTGCATTATCTGTACTCTTCAGTGCTCACCACATAAGACACCTCATTTATTTGACATTATCACAAAATAAGGTGTTTCAAAGAAATAAATTTTCCAGATAACCATAGCTTATCTATTAGAGCCTTACAATGTGTTTTATTTGAACTATTTTACTTGAAAATGTTTGTAAAGTTTTGAATTATTTGCTGTGGCTCTAGCAAGGGTAACTTGTTATAAATTTCCCACTTTACTTTTTGCTTGATGATCCAGGGTCAACACTATGAACATCCTATTGCTCTGCCATGTTGCAATATAGATGTTCTGCTTCCCAGCATGAGTGGAGAGGGCCACCTCTTACACACAAAATGGCCCCAGGAACTAAGATGCTTATTTGTAGTTCTTGTGTCTACCTTTCCTCATTTCTGTGCATTCTTTATCACAATACAACCACCTGTTGTGACCTCTTAATGATCCTAATATGTTTGCCCTTTCTAACATATTGTTCTAATCTACTATGAGTTGGGACACCATACTCTTACACTTGTTAAAATTGTGTATTGAGTAAGAATATACTGTCAAGATCAGAGAGATTATATACATAAAGCACATCAACTTAATATATGGGTATTGAGAAATCTAGTTGGTTCCTATCAGCTTTTCAAAATATTACCTTCTATTTCTCAGCTGAATTTTCGATAGAATAAGTGACCAGTAGAAAAGGGAAGTGTTCTAGAATTCAAACATGTGAGATGGCTTTGAGTTATATTTATTCATGGCATACTTTTTAGAGAAACGGTTCACCAGCCAGATTGTGAGTGTAATCCAGATCTTGGAAGGGATTTTTGTATTAGAAAAGTTATCTGAGCATTATTAACTTGTCAATATACAGGGTCTCGGTCTTGATCATTTGGTCATTGATATATCAGTTTGGCCACTGTCAGCTCCTGCAACCACGGGCCCTGGTTAGAGATGTCTTGTTAATGCCATGGGTCTTGCAGTCGCCATAATGTTCAAAGGAAAAAGTGGCTGTAACTATGTCAAGCTCTCCAGTCTTCATGATCTAGATGGGATGGCCACATGCTCTGCAAAGGCAGGAGGAGGAGAGGGACTGGAGACCTGGGAGTCTGAATTAGGAATGTCACTGCCAGGGTAATCTCAGAAAGATGGAAACTGCCCTGAAAGAGGTCAGAAGTAGCTAATTTCAAAGCTATTAGAATGGGGATTTCTGAACTCTTTGTTAAATAAATGTTTCTAAAAACAGATCTTGCCTTTTCTCCCAAACATCTGATACCACAGGAAGCTGAAAATTGGGGTACCTGAGTGTAGTCAAAGGATTCTCACAGACAACCTAACAAAAAGGAAGGAGCATCCCTGACTTAGCTCCACCACCTCCCTTGCCTGAACAGTTGAGGAGCTCAGTAGCCCAAAAAAGAAATATAGTTAAATTTGTTTTGTCTCCAATAGTTGGAAAGGGCTCTAGTCAAAAGTTTTGCAGTTTAGTCAATTTTCTTCACATTTTTAAGTGAAACCTTTACAAAATAACAACAGAAATTGTTCTCAGCCTGTTATGAATTGAAGTTTGAAAAGTTTGAACGAATGGCTGAACCACACCCTTGGCCTCTTATAGAAATTATCTGGCCATGGATTCCATTCAGTCTATTCTGTCATCTGACCCTGAGCTTTCATCCTCTCCTATTTCTATAAATCAGAAGCAAGTTGAAGTTCTGACGAGGACTGTGCTAGATCTGAGCCAACCAGCTTACATTTAAAACATGGCCTGGGAGACCACAAACTATTCCTTTGATTATATATATGGTTCTTAACTCTTACCTAAAAAAAGACTCAGTCTTTAAAATAAGTCACTGCTACAGCAAGGAAGGACTCTCCTGTGGGGAGAGTCCATTTAGTCAATCAACAAACAAATATTGGGCACCTAATTCCTACAAAGACTGTACCAGAATTTGGGACCACAGTGTGGCATAAAAAAAACCCAATTTGGGTACTTTGAAGTCCAGTGAGGTAGACAAGCATTAATAAAACCTTATGCAAATTAATTATTTAAATATCATTATGGAAACTGCCATAAAGGAAAAGTTCAAGGAATTCTGTAACTGGGTATCACAACCAAACCTGGGAGTCAGCAAAGGCTTTCTTGAGGATGAAACATTTAAACTGTCTTGAGGCTGAAGAGGCATTAACTAGATGAAGAAGGGGAGACAAGTATGTCAGTCAGAGAGGACAATACAGAGCCCTAAGCGCTCTGTTAGCTCAGATCAATCACATTAATTATGAGTAGGCACATTCGAATCTGCGTGATCCTTAAGTACTCTTGCTTGTGAGTCTGCAGCCTGTTACCCCACCCCAATCCCACTAAGCCCTGGGAGTCTTCTTCCATCACCACAGCTGCTCAGATGCTTCTGCCCCTAAAACATTTATCATATTCTTCACTTAGTGCTAGGCACTTTCTGTCTGGAACTGCTTTTAAAAATTGTATCTTACTTATATTAGTCAGCTCAGGCTGCCATAAGAAAATACCATAGACTAGATGACTTAAACAGCAGAAACATTTCTCACAGTTCTGAAGTCTGGGAAGTCCAAGAGCAAGTTCTTGGCAAGGAAAGTTTCATTCTGAGGCCTCTTCTTTTAGCTTATATGCAGCCACCATCTTGCTGCATGCTCACATGACATTTTTTTTTTGTGCAGGTTCAGTCCTAGGGGAAGTGGGCAGAGCAAGCTCTCTGGTGTCTCTTCCCAAAAGAGCACTAATCCCATCATGAGGGCCCAATCCTCATGACCTCATCCAACCTTAATTAGTTCCCAACATTCTCATCCCCAAGTACCATCACATTGGGAATAAGAAGTTTGACATAAACATTTTAAGGGGATACAAATATTCAGTCCATAACATTTTTCTGTGCATATATATCTTGCCTCCACAACTGTACTGTCAGCAAGAGAGTTTAGTGGAATCATTTTACTTGTCCCTCAATCCTCAAAGTCCCTTATACATATCAAATCCCCAAATCAAGCTGCATACGTGGCAGTTAACTAGTTGCCAATGAATTATCTATGACCCTGTGCAAATAATGAAACACAGCCATTAAACACACTGAGTCTTATTTAAGTGACCCTTGTGAAGGTCACTCTACATATCAAATGATTCAATACTTGACTAGTGATATTAGCATTTGTCCTTTGGTTTCCTGAGTGTGTATGTGTGTGTGTGTGTGTTGGGGGTACATCTTTTTCTACCTGATTTTTTAGCAGCTATTTACTGACATATTCTTTCCTTTCTGAAATACTTATTTCCATACCTAGTTACATTTGGTATGATCAAGAAAAAAAACTGCTATGTGAATGCATGCTGAGGACATACAATTAGATAAAAGTAAAACACAGAGAACAGGAATGATTCCAAGTTTGCAATGTATGTGTGAGAGTCCATAGATCAGAATGATTAAGAATAGGAGCCAAATACAAATCCAATTGCCCATATTTGAATATAAACTCACCATTCACTAGATATGTGACTCTGGACAAATTAACCTCTTTAATCTGTATGATTGGCATAATAATGATACCTACCCTCATAAGACTGCTATGAGAATTTATTGAGTTAATATTATAAAATACATAGAATAGTATCTGACACATTTAAACTTCATATATTTTCATAAATGAAATGAAATAAATTGAATTAAGATGAATATAATAAAATGAAGTTAAAATGTGCCATATTAAATGTACCATATAAAACAGATGTGAAAATATGTTAATAGAGGTGATCCATGATGAAAAAGTTATTAGATTATTACTGTCTTTTTGAAGAGAGGGAACTGTATTTCCAAATTTTCTACAATAAACACATCATACTTTTAAAAACAAAAATAAAAGTACAAACATTATATAAATATGTGGAGATATATGTGTGTGTGTATATATACAAAAAAACACATATATAAATTGTTTACTACTTAAGCCAGTGTTCTCTTCTGACAAACTGGAATAATAGTTATCTCACGAGGAGATTGTAAGAATTAAATAGGTAATCCATGCAAACAGCTCTATCTATGCAGAAACATAGAAACCCACCTTTCTCTACCTTTACTAATATAGATTACAGCAAGGGGCTCTCTTGACATCTGGCTTCAGGTTAGGTTTGGCCACAACAGAGCCCTATCATGAGGTCACAAGCGGAGGAGAATGATATTGTGGCCCCCCCGGACACCTTCATTTGAGGTCACCCTGCAGTGTGGCCACATCCTACTAACTAAGGTCAAACTCTATCAAGATAGCCTCTGCTCAGAACTGACTCTGGCAGGTTTTAATAATAGCTCCTTCTCTCCTCCTTCATTCTAAGGTGATAATGGTCCCACTCTTATTAACTAGAGGTATTATTCAATTGCTTCTATATTCCCTACACTTCGCCCACATCCATATGAGTATCCTTTTATTCGAGCTTCTCATGAACTATTCTAATGGAACTTGCTGTCCGTTTCCTGCTGGGGACTGCATGACACAGGGCTGACAGCATCTGACACCATCTGACACCGGATGACTTCTCAGTAATTACAAGGTGGGTATCACCACATGGGTGAGAAACCAAGTGCAAAGGCTGAATCCCCAGGGCTGAAGTCTCATGATCTGCTGGTAGCGCAAGTTACTTGTCCTTCACAGAGCCTGATGCTTTATTTCAGAGAAATGAGTTAAGTGTATGCATATACAACACATCGAGTGCTTACTTTGTGCTAGGCAGTGGTCTATCCTGGTTTTGTCTTTCCCTCATGTTGAGTACCCTCTTGGAAACCGGAGATCTTAGAGAGCCTTTCTATTGTTCTGGCATAAGTTTGCCCTTATAAGGCAGCTTTGAGGCTAGTGACAGAAGCTCTGAGTGACTAAAATCTAAGTGTAGTCGATCAACACACTACTTCAGTTCTGGTAACCAAATTGTGTGAGGATTTCTCCCTATCAGCAACAAGTTTTCCAGCAGACACCAACTAGTGTCCTATAATTAAATTCAATTTTGACATTATATACATGGAGTTCATGTCAGATCCCACAGGGTAAGGGTTCAGTCCAATAAGACTGATCCCCTACATTAGACACCAATCACAAGTAATAGATTTTCACCTATGTTTCTTACTGACTATAAATCAGGATTCCCACTACTCCCTCCTTGGGTTTGTTTAATATGCTGGTTGGCTCACAGAACTCAGGGGTAAATTTAAGATTTGCCAGTTTATATATAAAGGATGGGCAAGGTATTGGTGCAGAGGGTTGCAGGGGAAGATTTTCCCTGTCCTCACTTGGTACACTTCCAAGCACCTCCAGCAACCCTGAAACTCTTCAAGTCCTGGAGAGGATTTTGTGGAGGCTTCACTATGTAAGCATGATCGATTACATTGTTGGTCATTGGTGATCAACTCAACATTCAACCCCTTTCCTCTCCCCAGAGACTGAAGAATAGAACTAAAAGATTTAACCCTCTAATCACATAGTTTGTTTTCCTGGCAATTAGCCTTCATCCCAAGGTTATCCAGATGCGCAGCAAGAGTCATCAAATAAAACAAAAGATACTTTTATCAACTGAAAATTTTCATGAGATTTAGAAACTTTGTGTCAGAGGCTCCTATCACTCAGAAAATTATAGAAGTGTTAGGAGCTCTATGTCAAAAACCTGGCTAGTGGGGGGTGTCAAAGATGAAATATAACAAAAGATTCTCCTCGTGCCCCCATTTACAAGAGTTTCAATATATTTATATCAAGAGTTGGGGGAAGAACGCAAATAAATGTAATTTCTTATTATATCACATTATCACACCAGCTTATGAAGTGTATAGTATATATATGAGGAAATCGAGATTCTACAACATTAATTAATCAGGTTAATTAGGACTAAGTAGTGTCTGGCTCCAAAATTTGTCCTCCTAACATATATATAAGCAGCTCTCAGAGCACAGGTCACACAAAATCATCAAGGGCTTCAGCCTTTAGGGCACTTGTAGAAAGTTCTAATGATACTAGGGGCAACTGAAGCCCCTTAGCAACTGGCAGGGGTACCGCTGGTCAGGAAAGAGAAGGACATTGGAAGAACATTTCCATGTGATTTTTTATGGCATAAAAATATATGGTTACTATAAGCTATTTTTTTCTTTCCTCATGCAGAGTGATTGAAGCTACCATTTTCTGATCCAGAAGGGTGACAGTTCTCCATTGTTCCCTAAGCCTGGTTGTTTTCCCTTTATAGCCTAGAGAAAAGGTTTTACACCTCTAGATTATTAGCGCTCCAGGGCAGGGCTGGAGCTCTTTGTTTGATCTAATCCCATCTATGGTTGATCTGCTTGTGCATTCATGATGTTGTGGGTAAATAAACCATGCTCATTATTAATATGATTTATTAACATGTGCAAGGCAGTCTTCTTCCCCATGTCTTAGCCAAGACTCCCTTCTGACATGCACTAGAATTTCATAAATTGGGCCATTCCCAAATAAACGGGTAGATGCTATAACCATTGGAGAGGCAGTTGGTCTAGTGATTAGGAACACAAACTCCAAAGCCTAATTGCTTTAGTTCATATACAATGCTGTCACTTTACCACCTTGTGCCTCAGTTTCCTCATATGCAACATGAGGATAATTGTATTATTTCTTCACAGACTGATTGTAACAATTAAAAGAGTGAATACAAACAAAATGTTTAAAAGGGTGCATGACACATGTGTACACTACTAAGAGTGTTAACTGTGTTTGACCAGGAACCAGGAGTATTTCTGAAATCTTGATAAGGCAGGGAGTGTCAGAAAGCAGAGACTCATGGAGTAGATTAACTGACTGTCTTGTAGATTTTGAAGTAAAAAGAACCTAAAAGAAATAAAACATCATGGCTTCTCAGATGATCCAATCATCAAATATTTTGGAGCACCAAATATGTGCCAGGCACTATTTGTTAGGCATTAGAGATACAGCAGTGGAGTAAGTCAGGCAACAGAGGGATGATATATTCTAGTGGAGGAAGACTGGTAACAACTGTATTAATAACATATTGGCTATATTCAGTCAAGGTACTGTTCCAGTCACTGGGGTTAAGACGTACAGACCTATCTTATAGGAAATCTCTGTCTCTTCAGGCACCCTGGGAAGTTACATGAAAAGGTCACATTTACTTAAGGCCTGATGAGTGCTGTTGAAGACAGGGATTAAAAGGCTGAGAAGGAGCCTTCTGGAAGGTCAGGTGTTCACAGGGGCAGGACCTAGGGAGTGAACCTGCTTCAGGGTGTACACCTCAAGTTTGCAGAATCAGAAGCTCAGCTTGGTTTGGTGGCCAGCACTGATCAGAATGTGGGAACCTAACCCATAGTAACCATATTCACAAGAGAGTAAGGTAAAAAAAAAAAAAAAATAAGGATATCAAAATGTTTACAACATCAAAATGTTTATTTTCTAATGAAAAAACCCCATTGATCCATATGGGGATGATCTCAAGGTGTCTGAGAGAATGAGGGAGGAAGAAGGGAGCCTGAATTCATAATTAGATGAGTATGTGATGAGGAGACATCAAAAAATGAGTTAGTCACAGGCCATAGTTAGCTAGTCTCACATGGGATTTCTGAACCATAAACCACTCCCTTCAAGAGCCTGCTGTTTCCTTACATTCTCCACATCCAAATTCTCCCTTCCTGAGCCGAGCTGGATATCCTCTCTGCTAGTTTTGATTCCTTCCTATCTTTGCTCCATGCAGACCTCTCCTTTTTTAAGAAAAGATTCTTCAACAACAGACTAAGCAGTTTTTGCCTGATTTCTATATTCTATGCCTTTTCCCTTCCAGATTTCCTGTGATCCTGTCCCACAAGGTAACATCTGCTGATAGTTAATACTACATTTTGGGTACTCTTTATGAGTTTAACATTCAGAAGGGGCTCTGAAAATACCATATAGCCTCCTGTGGTCTCCCAACTACTAGACAGTTGGAAGAATCAATGACCTGGGGAAGCCCTAGAAAACCTAAGGTCCTCAATTGAGTGGGATCCAGAAGAAGGTAGGCTTACACACCCTGACATGAGTAAAGAGGATCTTGCATGCAAGAGGAACACATTGAGCAAAGGATGGAGGGAGGAAGAGCGTGGAGAACTGGATGAAGCAAATTTCTAGCAGAGAGAGGACCATAAAGGGAGCATGATTCAGGATGAGAAAGAAATGGATAGGACCATAATATGGAGAGACTTGAACCCCAAGCCACAGACAGGAGTCTTTTATAAAAGCAGAAGGGAAGTACTGAATATTGTTGAAGAGGAAGGTGACACATGCAGATCAAAGTTTTTGGAAAATTAATTTGCAATAATGCAAACAGGATAGTGAAGGGTTGGATCTGGAGGAAGAGCTGGCAGCAAATTACTCTTCAGGCTTGGATAAAGGAAAAGACAAGACAACAAATAGTGAGTCTTTTCTTAAGCCTTGTATATTCATCACCTGAAATGACTATAGTAACAGGGGGATGGCAATAATAATATTGCAGGAAAGACACCCCAATTGTTCATTTATTTAGAAATTTAAAGTTACAGAACATTGACCAGTGACAGAAATGAGCTGGAACCTTCTTTCATCTTATTCTCAACTGACTTTTCATAAAGCCTGTTTCCTGGCTTTCAAATGTTCCTGAACCTGTATCAGTTATTTTCCTTCCAGGTAAATCTAGGACAGACCATGGTGTCTGGAAGAAAAAGGGCTGAAGGAAGAATCTATAAACAGAGTGAAGAGTGTTGGATACTATATTAGTCAGGATTCTCTAGAGAGACAAAACTCTCTAAAGGGGAGTTTATTAAGTATTAACTCACATGATCACAAGGTCCCACAATAGCCATACGCAGGCTGAGGAGCAAGGAAAGCCAGTCTGAGTTCCAAAACTGAAGAACTTGGAGTCTGCTGTTTGAGGGCAGGAAGCATCCAGTAAGGGAGAAAGATGTAGGCTGGAAGGCTAGGGTTGGCTCTCTTTTTACATTGTTCTGCCTGCTCATATTCTGGCCACATTGGCAGCTGATTAGATTGTGCCCACCCAAATTGAGGGTGGGTCTGCCTTTCCCAGCCCACTGATTCAAATGTTAATCTTCTTTGGCAACACCCTCACAGACACACCCAGGATCAATACTTTGTATCCTTCAATCCAATCAGGTGGACACTCAGTATTAACCATCACAAGTCCACCCCTTGTCAACTTGAACCCATACACATCTCCTGAGATCATACATAATCTTCAAGTAAAGACAATAATAAATTCATAATTATGCCTAATGTAATACAACTATCCTTCATACAAGCAGAAATGCATCAATCCCCAACTCAAATACTATTACATAAAGTTAATGATACTTAAATGCTGATGTGAAGTCAGTAAATCTTATGTCACACAATAAAGGAGAAAGGAAATAAAATGAAGATACTTTCTTAGTACAAGCATATACATGTACAAACATGTTTTTAAAAAAGAGGGAGAAAGTACTCGTGACAATTACAGTCCTCATTTCTGCAGCTGGTCATGTGGTCGTAGCTGATATTGATGACTACCTTCTTCTACTACCCATTCTGTATTCCTCTTGCCTTCAACAGTACCTCAGCAGGTCGTGGGTTTTTTCCTGGTAGAGTGACCCAACTCTTCCTTCCTGAAGGGTCTGGGTCATTTGTAGTCCTGCCTGGATTGGTCTGTTGTAATTTCCCATTGACCTTAATCACAGGGCATAGTAATAGTAAGAGATGCCCTAATGGATCTCATGTATTCCATGCATACACTTCCTTACCTCCATTATGCAGTAGAAGACTGATTTGGTCTTGATAGTCCAGATCAATCACACCAGCCAACATTGTAACTCCCTTCTTAGCTTGTTGACTTACAGGTAGGAGGACCCAAAAGTGTCTAAGTGGCAATCTTCCAGTTTAATTGAATCATTCTCATGTCTCCTGGTGGCATCATTCTTCCCTCTGGAACTAAGACCTCTAGGCCAGCAGAATGTAATGTTGTGAGAACAGGAAGCAAAAATTTTTCTGGTGGATCACTAGGGTTGATGGTGAGTGGTGCCACTTCCACTTCCACCCTTGATTCCTGGACCCATGTATCCTGGCTATGGGAGAAACGGTACCATATACTGGATGCTGATTTAGAGCATACATGGCCTTCTGGAGAACTTTGCCCCAGCCCTGCAAAGTATTGTCACCTAGTTGGTGTTGTAATTGTGACTTCAAAAAGCTATTCCACCATTCCACCAGTCCATCTGCTTCAGGATGATGGGAGACTTGGTAAGACTGGTGAATTCCATGAGTATGAGCCAACTGCCACACTTCTTTAGCTGTAAAGTGAGTACCTTGGTCCAAGGTAATGCTGTGTGGAATACTATGATGGTGGATAAGGCATTTCATGAATCCACAGATGGTAGTCTTGGCAGAAGCATTGCATGCAGGATAGGCAAACCTA
Organism: Piliocolobus tephrosceles; assembly: GCF_002776525.5. NCBI lineage: Eukaryota > Metazoa > Chordata > Mammalia > Primates > Cercopithecidae > Piliocolobus > Piliocolobus tephrosceles. Next base: position 40,634,549 of record NC_045437.1, read on the forward strand.
TATCCTGAATAAGTGTCCATTCCACTGAGGACAAACCTCTGCCCTTTACATGGTGGAAGAGGCCCAGTATAATCAACCTGCCACCAGGAAGCTGGCTGATCCACCCGAGGAATGGTGCCATATCCAGGGCCCAGTGTTGGTCTCTGCTGCTGGCAAATTGGGCACTCAGCAGTAGCTATAGGCAGGTCAGCCTTGGTGAGTGGAAGTCCATGTTGCTTAGCCCATGCACATCCCTGCCACTGTGGCCACTTTGTTCATGGGCCCATTGGGCGATGACGGGGTGGCTGGGGAAAGAGGCTGAGTGGTGTACACAGAACGGGTCATCCTATCCACTTAATTATTAAAACCTTCCTCTGCTGAGGTCACCTGCTGGTGAGCCCTCACACAGAATACAAATATCTTGGCAATTTTTGACCACTCACAAAGGTCCATCCACATACTTCTTCCCCAAATTTCTTTGTCACCAATTTTCCAGTCATGCTTCTTCTAAGTCCCTGACCATTCAGCCAAACCATTGGCTACAGTCCATGAATTAGTATATAATCGCACATCTGGTCATTTCTCCTTTCATGCACAGTGTACAAGCAGATGCATTGCTCAAAGTTCTGCCCACTGGGAAGATTTCCCTTCACAGCTGTGCTTCGGGAATGTCCTAGAAAGGGGTTGTAGTGCTGCAGCTGTCCACTTTCAAGTGGTGCCTGCATATCATACAGAACCATCTGTGAACTAGGCCCTAGTTTTATCTTCCTCTGTCAACTATCATAGGGAACTCCCCATGAGGCCATCGGTGCAGGCTGGGGGAGAGAAGGAAGGGTGGCAGGAGTGGAGACCATGGTCATTTCAGCCACTTCCTCATGTAACTTACTTGTACCTTTAGGACCTTCTTGAGCCCTGTCATGTATATACCACTTCCATTTGATGATGGAATGCTTCTCTGCATGACCCACTTTATGGCTAGATGGGTCAGAAAGCACCCAGTTCATGATAGGCAGTCCAGTTCACATGGTGGCTTTATGACCCAAAGTCAAACGTCCAGTTTCCACCAAAGCCCAGTAACAGGCCAAGAGCTGTCTCTCAAAAGGAGAGTAGTTATCTGCAGAAGATGGCAGGGCCTCACTTCAAAATCATAGAGGCCGCCACTGTGATTGATCTGTGGGGGCCTACCAAAGACTCTGAACAGCATCCCTATCTGCCAATGACACCTCAGGCACTATTGGATCTGCTGGGTTATATGGCCCAAGTGGCAGAGCAGCTTGCACAGCAGCCTGGACCTGTTGCAGAGCCTTCTCCTGTTCTGAACCCCACTCAAAACTGGCAGCCTTTCGGGTCACTCAATAAATGGGCCAGAGTAACACACACAAATGAGGAATGTGTTGCCTCCACTATCCAAATAGGCCCACTCGGCATTGTGCCTCTTTCTTGGTTGTAGGAGGGGCCAAATGCAGCAACTTATCCTTCACCTTAGAAGGCATATTTCAACAGGCCCCACCCCACTGGACTCTCAGAAATTTTACTGAGGTATAAGGTCCCTGAGGTTTTTTTTTTTTTTTTTTTTTTTTTTT